>NC_056735.1:234243414-234357051 GCF_019279795.1 Protopterus annectens | reverse complement strand
AGGCATGGCCGCAACAGGCTGATATCCCCACCCATGGGCAGTTGCCACTGTTCCTTCACTGCCCAGGACGGGGCTGTGCTGGGGGCTGTGTAGGCCGGGCAACAGGCATGCCCATAAGTTGTGCCACCTGTACCTCAAGCTGGTGTAGGGGCTCAAGAACAGAGTCCCAGATCTCCCTACGCACCACAGTCCGGACGCTATGGAGGGTGAGTGGTGGTTCTCATCCGGCCACACTTGCAGAGGGGGGACAGGCCCCATCCCCTGCAGCGCTTCCACCCACAGGTGGCACAGGGCCACCGGAGGAGGGTCCAGACTGGGCACTAGTGCTAGGTGCACTCGCCAGCTGAGGTGGGAGAGGTGGGTCCGCTGGAACCCGCCTTCCCTGTCGTCCTATGTTTTGCATTATGTCATGACAGTTTGGGTTAGTAACATACAATACCATTCACAATTAGTTGTAACAGCATGCATTAGTATTCCCATTAACCAAACACCCAGATATTCACACCATTGAACAGCAAGCATAACACATGCATAACTTGAACAGCAATACACAGTCCAACAACATGCAGGGTTGATTGATGGCAACAGGCCATCAGGTTTGGATGTATGAACAGGGCAGATGCATCAACGGACATGCAAATATTTATGACCCATGAGGACAAATGTCCAGGGGTGTTAATTGTGATTGCACATACCATTTTCACGTGGAATGGATTATATGTGGTTATAGGGTGGGGTGAAGAAAATATTATTAACACCTTCGAATACCAATACATATGCTGTACATTTCTAATAGCTACAGATATATACACACTACTGTTCTAACTACAGTTTCCTATATGATAACTACTTCAATTTAGTGATAGGACTGTTACTGCTACATCATTATACATTTTATTGTTATTCATACACGTTCATATCTGGCTTTGTTCAGCTACGTCATCCTGCTACATTTGCTTTATATAGCTATAGACAACTGTGGATGTTTGATATTTCAGACAATCATACTATCTGCATATTGCAGACTGAGAGCAGCATATCCAGATTTTTCGATACACATTCCAGCTGTAGCAACACTTTGGACACATTTCGCAGTTTGGTTCTACTTGTCACATTCATTTCATTCTGTACTGACTGCAGTATACTTTATACAGGGGTTATTACTACTTTATTGGTGGATTCATAACTCTTTCTCACACCCTCTCACTTGTTTTCATTTTACTATTCAGGATGATACTTACTTCTAGGGTTTATTGACATGTTTTACCTGTAGTTATTACAATTCTTTCCAGCAGTCTCACTTCTGTCATGTTTCAGTATTTCAACAGGGATATATTTCACACATGTGAGTTGCTCATCTTCTGCAGCTGTACTTTTCAGCCTGCTGCAGGTTGTGCACTATGATATTATAGGTGGGGCATCTTTATTTCAGACATTTTCATTTTTCTATTTGGATTTCAGACTGCAACACACTTTTGTAATCAAGCAATACTTGCAAACACTTTTACACTGTTACTTGCACATTTTATTACTTAGTGACTACACTGCACTCTTTTGCTAACTGTCATACTTTTATATTTCTTTACAGTTACTGGGAGTGGATTACTGACCTGCCTGGTGGCGCAACCGCACCAGCCTATCGCCATAGGCTCTGTGGTTCGCAGAACGGACACCTGCAGCTGTAATATAAATGAAGTAATATTGGAATACACATCTCCATAATATCAGCTAATTTAATTTCTTAAAATGTAACTTACTCAGTAGTGGGGCGTTGGGCATTTGCCGGGCCTCCTGGATCCAAAGGTTCAATTGGTCCTGCTTGTGTCTCTTCAGGTCCGCATGGTGGTGACAGACCTGCTCACCAGTCCTTGGAATCCCTATGGCACTGGTAAGATCATGAGCCAACCGGTCCCACGCCTCAGCCCTATATGCTCCCCACAGGACCTGGCCCTGCATGAGTTGGGCCTCATGATTGTGGACTAGGAGCCAGACCATGTATCTGGACTCCTCAATGCTCCACCTCTGTGCTCGAAAGCAACTACCCTCACCTACACCTGACATTCTGGCTGCAAGTCAGTTCTACAATCGTTTATGCTGTGTATTCCCGCCTACGGGGCTTATATATGCCATTTTTCCCGCACTTATCTGTGATTGGCCATTTTGGAATTGTATCCACTTCACAAAACCTGCTTTGTCATGCTCCACTTTCTATTCATTCCTATATATTTGCTATTACTGCATTTCTGAGTACAGCTGTTGTAGCTTAGTGGTTCAGTAACTTGACTATGGTGCATGGTATCCTGGGTTCGAACCTGGCCACTGCTTTTTATATTTTATGACTGTCTAGACAGGCTAGGGGGTGTGTCTGTGTAAAGGCAGTTTTGTTACAGCTTGCTCAACGTTGCCCGTCGGTTAGCTTTTTTGCGCGGTGCGCAGCTCTGCACAAATGGGGTGCGCTGGCTTACGCCTCATTTGGCTGTCAGCAGGCATAGTACGCTCAGCTCAGCTAGGGGCACACAGTTTCAGCATGTGAAACCACTGCTCACCTACGGGCACTCATTTTGCACCTGTTAAACCACTGCTCACCTACGGGCAGATGCACTCACCTTGTTAAACTGTAGCTCAGCTATAGGCACATCTGGCATTTTTTTATTGTTTTGTTACCTCACATTTCTTCAAAATAAATGGACTAGTTCATTACATTTTACATAAAATGTGATTTTATATGTGTACATGTTTGTCAGGGACTTGTTTCGTGCTTATTTTGCGAAATATAAAAGTTGGCGTTGTGGGGGCTCAAACCATGAATGCCTGCTCTTCAGCTGATGTCTCTACCGCTACGCTATTGCTTCTTGGTTTACTTTGCATATTTAGTTCTTATATGCTTTCCCACTGACTGCTAACTGTAGCTGCGCTACGGGCACGCCCGCGCAAACGAGCGCACTCACGGTTAAACATCTTTACAATTTAAAAAAAATATATCACATGTTTATTTATATATTTTCTGTTCATAGTCTGTGGGGGCATGTGTTGTGTTGTGTTTATTCACATTTCCGTGGACTCTGTCGTAGGTGTTTACTTTGGGCACTTTTACTCTTCTGGGGGCGTGTCCGCTTGCAGGGCTCGGCCTATGGACACGCCCCCTACTGTCTTACATGGACCATGTTAGACTTAGGTGTGATTCAGCATGCTCTCATGAATATGCAGAGCATGCTGACATCACTCCGTTTAACTGCAGCCTCCGTGTAAGAGTTATAACTCTTACACGGAGGCTTCGTGAATCCTGCCCTATGTCTTAATATGTACAATTTACAGTGCAAATGCCAGTGATATTTTTCTTCAGCATCATCTAAGATTTCACCTGATATCATACAGTAGTTTTTAAGAAGCTTAGTTTTACAAATATTAATGGACATATAAGCAAACTATCTTTATTGTTAGAATACTGTATTATTTGAGCAGTAACAAAGTATTTTTCTGTCTTCAAGCCTGACATTTCACACCACGACTCTCTCACATAGTTTTTTGATTATGCAAATATGAAAATATGGATAAAAGTGACAAATAGTGATTAATATCTCTAATACAGGACATCCTAATGTAACAGTTTTAGTGTCGTTCTATTGCCTTTACTTTGGGCATTTCTTATTTTGCCTATTATTAATTGTTAAGTCACTTTGTGAAGAAAGGCAGCCTCAACAAATGTTAGGACATCATAAGGAGATAAGCGGGTTAATTAGAAGTACACAAAAAGGCGCTATGAGCATGAATGCATTATCTCTTAGTATTATACTTATTATACCATTATTTTATTACTCTAATTCACTTATAAAGTTAATAGAAAAAAACAAGCAACACATCATTTACAGAATAATAAGTATGAAACTCTAATGCCTGATGTGTAATCCTCAGCAATTTTAAAGAAAATTCAAAGATTTTACAAATGACTTGCAAAAAATATGAGGCAAAATCAGAGACAGTTGAGAGGTATTCACCCAAGATACAGAGGTACCAGTCCAGGAAAAGGGCACACTATACCTTGTCCCATAGTTTTACATCAGACAAATGTAACAAAACAGAAAGAGAACAAAATCAGTTATATTCATTGTAAGTATGTCAATTAGGAGGTACCATGCTGCCAGATGAAAATAGATATGGCAGGCAGGTTTCAAAAATTGTAAATTCCTTAATGTTGGATCTGCAGTGCAGACCCATTGGTTAAGTTGATGTCATCACTAGAGAGTGAAGTATTCAAACTCATGCCTACCAGACTAGAGAAAGTATGTTATGCACTGCTGTTCTTGCCTTTGTTTAATCTTTGCCATCACAGCAAACATGATCTATCAGCTTTGTAAGGACAGGTAGCTTACATCCTTCTAAGTTGGGAACTGCTGATTGAGGGCTCAGTGTCTGTTATTCTAAAAGTGTATTAATTCTGGTTTAAGCACTTGGGCTTCAGGCCAGTTATTTTACATTAAGAGGGTTCGTGGTCTGCACTCTTGTGGGAGGAGAGGCTGGACTCTGCCCTTCTGAGCTGGGAATTTCTGGTTAAAGGCTTATAGTGCCTGCATATTTGAACTGCTTCTTACTGAAACTGGTACACCTTTGTTTGTTGTAGCATAGACTAGATCCAGGCCTGCTGAATCTAGCTTTGTTTGTATAACTTGAGCACTAATCCAGGCATTCTTTAAAGTATTCAATTGTATTTATTACTGCTTGGTAGTAACTTGATTAAAGTGTAGCTATCATTCTAAGTCTTTTGGATTAAGCACTTGGGCTTCAGACCAGTTGTTTTACATTAGGAAGGTTTGTGGCCTGCACTGTGGTGGCAGGACAGGTAGCTTACATCCTTCTAAGTTGGGAACTGCTGATTGAGGGCTCAGTGTCTGTTATTCTAAAAGTGTATTAATTCTGGTTTAAGCACTTGGGCTTCAGGCCAGTTATTTTACATTAAGAGGGTTCGTGGTCTGCACTCTTGTGGGAGGAAAGGCTGGACTCTGCCCTTCTGAGCTGGGAATTTCTGGTTAAAGGCTTATAGTGCCTGCATATTTGAACTGCTTCTTACTGAAATTGGTACACCTTGTTTGTTGTAGCATAGACTAGATCCAGGCCTGCTGAATCTAGCTTTGTTTGTATAACTTGAGCACTAATCCAGGCATTCTTTAAAGTATTCAATTGTATTTATTACTGCTTGGTAGAAACTTGATTAAAGTGTAGCTATCATTCTAAGTCTTTTGGATTAAGCACTTGGGCTTCAGACCAGTTGTTTTACATTAGGAAGGTTTGTGGCCTGCACTGTGGTGGCAGGACAGGTAGCTTACATCCTTCTAAGTTGGGAACTGCTGATTGAGGGCTCAGTGTCTGTTATTCTAAAAGTGTATTAGTTCTGGTTTAAGCACTTGGGCTTCAGGCCAGTTATTTTACATTAAGAAGGTTCGTGGTCTGCACTCTTGTGGGAGGAGAGGCTGGACTCTGCCCTTCTGAGCTGGGAATTTCTGGTTAAAGGCTTATAGTGCCTGCATATTTGAACTGTTTCTTACTGAAATTGGTACACCTTGTTTGCTGTAGCATAGACTAGATCCAGGCCTGCTGAATTTAGCTTTGTTTGTATGCTTGTTGTTTGTTTGCTTGTTATTTCCCTGAAATGCTAATTCCACCTAAAACGCGGCTTTTCAGTGCTTCTGTGGATCCCTAGTGATATCTGCATTGCTTACTGTACTTATTTCCTTGTTTCACTTGAATGAAAGTTACTGTTTGTCGTTTTTGCATTTAAGTTACCTGTAGCACATTGCATTTAAGTTACCTGGCACTTGCTCACTAAAGCAATTATATAAGTCAGCACTAAAAAATTAAAAGTACTACACCCTCACAAACTCCCCTTGAGTACCTTGTTCCCCAGTGTCCCTTTTTTTCAATTATAAAGGAATTCCCAATACTATTCTAGCATGTCCAAAGGTCAGTTGTCAATGTCCTCTCCGGTCCAGCTGGTGAATCTGGGAATCTTGAGGCAATGTTACAACTGCCTCATGTACACAGACAACCCTCTCCTCCTCCCAACAAATTCCAACACATGTGAGAGATGCAACCATATAGCCAAACTGGAGGCTAAGCTCTCTCAACTCAGTACTGGCGTAACCAGTCAGGAGGAAAAGGAAACCACACTCACTACAATTCCAGTCTCACATAGACCTACCACGACAGCAAACCAAACACATAAACACACAAAAACATACTCGGAGGCTCTAAATAAAAATCTGCCTAAGCAGCAGAGACCTCCAAAGCAGACACCCAAGCAACCGCTACCCCAAAACAAAACACGTGCAACACATAGCTCACAAAGCCAGTGTGCCGAACAGTCACAGCCCTTAAGGCTAAACAATGCACCTGATACACTTGTAATAGGTGACTCTATCGTCAGGCACACTGACGTCCAGCTCACCAGGCTGAACAAGGAGAAGGTCACGGTGAGCTGCCTGTTGGGCGCTAGGATCCGCCACATAACACAAGCACTCAGGTCACTCCAAGGCAAGTACAAATATGACTCAGTCATTGTCCATGCTGGTGTGAATGACCTGAGACATACCTCCCTGGACTACATGAAAAGAGACATAGAGGAGCTCTCTGAGCATGTAGCCCAGGCTGGTATGACCCTGACCTTGAGTAGCATCTTACCCTCACCAAGAATGATGCCACAATATGAAGACAAGATGATCAATTTCAACAATTGGCTTAAGTATTGGTGTCATTCAAAGGGGATCCAATGCCTGTCAGCCTGGGATGACATGCTCAACAAGCCATGATACTTCGCTAGGGACGGCTTGCACCTATCACCCCTGGGCTTTCAGATATTGGCAAAGGCTCTTGCTACCCCCATAGTGCCTTTTTTAGGCAAGGCTCAAAAGACAAACCCACCTCCATAGGTATCACAAGGGATAAGAAACTAAGAGTAGTGCTACTCAATGCCAGAAGTCTAAACCTCTAGATGCATGCACTCAAAACTCTCCTTAGCATGGAGAACATCAATATCTGTGCAGTAACAGAAACCTGGTTCAAGGCTCCCGAGAGCACCCCAGCACTACCAGGTTATACCTCATACCATGCTTTTCGGCCCCAAAACTTGGACCGAACCACAAAAGGAGGGGGGGTATCAATATTCTTCAAAGATACCCACACCTCCAGGTTGGTGGCACAGCACGAAGCATCAGAGACTATCCATGTGCAACTAACAGTGGGTAAAACTGCCTTCCAGTTTATAGCCTGCTACAGACCACCCTCCCAAACCCAGGAACTCCACTCGGCCTTCCTGAGAACACTGGAAAATATGAAGGTCTCTCCAAACACCATTATATTGGGCAACTTCAACTACCCAAACATAGATTGGGACCATTACTCCAGCTCCAACACCCTAGCCCAAAGGTTCCTAGAATTTATAAACTCAAATGCTATGGAACAACTTGTTACCACTCCCACAGGAGGGGAAAACATACTGGACCTGATCATCACCAACATGGGGACTCTGCTCCAGACCAGAAGTGTATCCCTCACTGGTAAGATCAGACCATAAACTAATCTCACTGGATATTCACATCCCGACCCCACCCCCTGCCTAGAAAACCACAGTGAAAAACTTTTCTAAAGCAAATTTCACACTCCTCAAAACTGAGGTGGAATCCTTCAAAGCCCCCGGGCCTGTGGAAAATATGGCCCAGACCGCAGAATCCTTTATAAATGCATTCTATGAACACCTTCAGGAATGCATGGATTATGCAATCCCAAATAAAACCAAGACCCAATCCTCCAAAGGCAGACGTCCTGCCTGCTGGACCCCAGCCATAAACAAACTATACAATAGAAGGAGGAAGCTACTACATGATAGAGCAAAATCCCAAAAAGGGAAGGCATCTCTGATCAGTATTAGCAAAAAACTACAGGCACTCATAAAATCGTCTTAGGCCAGCTTCGAGAGAAAAATTGCACAGGACACTAAGGATAATCACAAGGCTTTCTTTAGTTATGTTAGGAAACTGGGTGGGAATTCCCAGATATGCTCAGAATTAGTCCAAAATGACAAAAAATACACCGAACCCACAGACATTGCCAACATCCTAGCTGATAGGTTCAGCGCAAACTTCTCCCCCCCCTCCCCACAAAAAGGGCAAATATCTATCCCAGCAGAGTGCTGCCCCCCTGACATCTCAGATGCTCAGGTAAGAGCCGCCCTCTCCAAAGCAAAAAAACACAGCATCAATGGGACCAGACGGTGTCCCGGGCTGCGTCCTACATGATCTCCAAGAAGAGCTAAACCCAAACATAAAACTACTGTTCAATCTCAGCCTTACTACAGGATATGTACCCAAAGAGTGGCGTACAGCAACGGTGGTCCCTCTCCACAAAGGTGGTGCCTCAACGGATCCTGGAAACTATCGCCCATAAGCCTGACTAGCTTGGTCTGCAAAGCTATGGAAAGGATCATCATGGACCTTATAAATAAAGATATTGGGGACCTACAGACACTAGATCCTACCCAGTTCGGCTTTGTTAAGGGCAGATCCTGCCTCTTAAACCTGGTCGATTTCTTTGAAACAGTCACCAAGGCCATTGACGAGGGGAAGGTGGTCCACACAGCCTACCTGGACCTCGCAAAAGCCTTCGATACAATACCCCACTCAGGCATTATAGATAAGCTCACCAGCTTAATTATAAACCCCTATGTCACTAGATGGGTTGCAAACTGGCTCAAGGACAGAACCCACATGGTTAGAATTGCTGGAGCCATGTCAGACTCCAAACCAGTTACAAGTGGCGTCCCACAAGGCTCAGTCCTGGGACCTCTCTTGTTCGGTATATATTTCTCAGAGGTACAGGCCAACACGGAAGGACTGTGGCTGACCAGGTTCGCAGATGACTGCAAACTGGGCGCCATAATCGACTCTCCAGCCGATACAAGCATCCTCCAAAAGGGTCTCATAGAAACAGGCAACTGGTGCCAGAGCCATGGCCTCAAGCTAAACGCCAAAAAGTGTATAGTCATCCCCTTTGGCAAAAACAAAGTGCCCACAAATTACCACATAGGTGGTAATCCATTAAGTATGGAAGAAGTAATTAGGGACCTGGGGACCCAAGTTGAGAGCAAGCTTTCATTTGACAACCACGTGGCCAAAGTGGTTAGAAAAACATTTTATATAGCCCACCTAATCATGAAGGGATTCACATCTAGATCAGGGGAGGTCATCGTGCCTCTTTACTCATCCCTCATCAGGCCCATAATTGAGTACAATGCCCCTTTTGGGATGTACCTTACCCGACACCTGCAGCAACTGGAAAGACCCCAAAAGTACCTCACCAAGAGGATCAAAGGCTCAAACAGATGCCATATGCTGCCCGGTTAAAGAAACTCCAGCTCTACTCAGTGGCATACCGCCTGCTCAGAGGCGATCTGTGCCTGACGTATAAAGCCATGTCCAACCCGGAATTAATGGACATGCTGCACCTCAGAAAATCCAAATCCCATCGAGCTACGCGCTCGAGAGACTTGAACCTCAGCACTGAAATGAATAGGACATGCTGGAGGGACAGATTCATAACCCAGAGGCTCCCTTCATTCTGGAATAAAATCCCAGTCCAGGTTAGGTAGAGTCCCTCATTGACTCTCTTCAAGAGGAATCTTGATGAGTGGATGGGGGATCGTAGGTTTACCCCGGGTATCACTTCTATGTCACTGTTAGACAGAGGCACAGTATACTAACCTCGAAAAAGGGCATAGAAAAATTAATTTAAAATGGGTGGCGAAAGCCAAACACACTCTGGCTAGGCTTATAAATGCCCTAAGACAGATAGCCTAGTATGAACCTATGAACCTATGAACCTATGGAGAAGATATGTACCTTGGTATCATCACATTGCAGTGCACCATCATATCTGGATTTTACCGCTGCCATTGCTCTATTATTTCATCCTCAGTCCTGTAAGTATCCATGTCCTGCTCTCTGTGCCTATCCTCTGATTAGTTAGCTGTAGTCCCATCATGACTAGTTGACACCAATGTTATAGATGATGAGCATGAACCCTGCTCATAAGGTTTATTATTCTATGTAGATCTGTGCACATTCACATAAGTTAAAGAACAACAAAACAGTGCTACAGTGTTGTTATACATTGTGGTATGTCAACAATATAATCTTGTGCTGGTCAACTCTGTGTCTCACAGGGGTCAGAAATAGATTGTTCCCTAGCTGTATCCTGTCTTGAACATCGTGACTATGCACACTATGCTATTTGTACAGTTCTATGTGATATATATTTGTCTATATTGTTGGCATTAATTTGCCATCTACCCACTAGGCAGCTTGTATGGATATCTCAATTTTTTTTTCAAACAAGAAAGTTGGTTCTAAAACATCTTTTATGTGTTATCCAAGAATCAGCAGTGCTTGCATTTGTTAAGCACTCTTCTGTGAAGTTGAACTCATTGTGGCTCTGTTCACCTAATTATCAAATATACTGACATGCGATTCACTAAATGAATGCAGCATAAGCTCTCAATGGTGTCCAAATGCATCAATGCTTCTGAAAACACTGCATGTTTTTTAGTTCTGTTGTTTATTCACATTGCTTACTACTCAATAAAATATGGAAAAAGCACACAGATGAATTTTGCAAAAAAAAAAAAAAAAAAAAAAGGAATTGTGATGGATTATGTTATCCATTATAATCACTGAGAGATATCTGGAAATTTCAGTAGTGAGAATGTATAGTTGCCTTATAATGACAAACTCTCCTGATAGAAGTGGCATCTACTCATTGCTGCCTGTTTAAAGTCCTGACACAGCTCACACAGCCTGAAATTTTTTCAATACATATAATCGTTTATTTTATCACCTGTGACACAGCATCAAAGCTATCACTTCTAGGCATAACACATCTAAAAGCATCCATATCTCTCTTCATACCATCCCTTAAATACTTCTGACATAACTTGCTTCTGCATCCTTAAGACATGCTAGTCTGCAGCTATATCTGCAGTTTTGTGTCCCTATTTCAATATGGTCACCTGCAGTTTTGAACTATTCCCCTTGTACATTAGCCCTCATGTTCATCTAAACAGGTTTGTTTGGTGTCATCCATGTGTTGGGAAATGGTATCCTAAAAATGCAAACCAAAATCTCTCAAGCTGTGCTTACGTATGGTGAGACAATTGCCACTGAATAGGTGACTTGAATCTGTCTGTTGGTAGAGACTTGTAATTATATAGTAAGAAATGGTAGCTATATCTTTAAAAATATGTGATGTCATCAGATCATTCAGTTAAGGTTCCTGATGAATGTATAACAGTCTGAAATCACCTATAGCATTCATTTTGACTATGCATATGTTTTACTGTGTACATATATTACATACTATCAGAATTAAAAGTATTTTGGCATATTTGCTGTATTTGTATGTTGCGCAGAGTTTGGAGTTCTGAAGCTGGTTTTGCTGGTCTGTGAAATTTTCCTAATGTTCCTTCTAGGTCTGTGACAAGTGCATGCATGCCAGTAGCTTGCTGTAAACCTTTTCACAGTCACTTACTCAGAATGGCAAGTACCCTACCTCCCAGTAGCCCAACCCTACTTATTTACCTAGCCGTTCTACCACTCAACCCTACTGAACTGCATAACCTTATCAGAACGCTAAGTCTAACCCTAACACTCCCACCTGGTCCTTAACCTTAAATGTAATACTCCACTCCCTAAACCTAACATCCCAGATGATTCTGTAAACTGAAAGTTCCACTTCCCCCTCCCTAAACCTAAAATCTCCATTGCTCCTTCAACCTATTACTCCACTGCCACCCCCTAAAACTAGATCCCCCATACTATCCCCTAACCCTAAAATCCTGCATCACTTCTTAACTTTAAACTCCTCTTCTGTTCCTTAACCTTAAGGCTTAGCCATTCCCAAAACCTAAATCTAACTCTGCTCACTGTCTGAGGCTCTATACATACCAACCGTTTTCAATTCCTCCCTGCAGGTGCTGTACTAATCTTGCTCAAACTTGGCTACTAAATTCAGATGAGGTGTGGCACCTGCACTCTCTCATCAGGTCTGCCACACCTAACCTAAACCCATAGTTGAGTATGAGCATGAGCAGCAGCCCATATGAGCTACAATATACCCCGAATCCCTGTCTGCAAGACAGTGGTCTTTGAGTGCCAGGGACTCAGGTGGTTGTATTAAACCTTCCCTCTACACTATCCCATTTATGCACAATAACATGCCCGTTTGATTTTTTTAATTTCTAGTGTAAAATTAATTATTCTAATTCCATTTTTAATATGCTCATATTATTAATATTAAAATGATTAATGTTATTTTCCTCCCCCTATAAAACATTGGCTTCAGCCAAGAATTTTTGCTTTTGTAAGTGATTTTTTTTTCTAAATCCTACTGACCCACCAAGCTTTTAGGTATATATATCCAGTTTTTGGCTTAAAATCATTAACATGCTTGAAAGCTACATGGAAACATCTAAAACACTGAAAACTTTGGATTCAAAACATGAGCTGTATTTTACTCTGAAAGAAATTGCAGAATGGTCAGAAAATGTACAATGTACAGTTTTCATTCATGTCAAATGTATGGAAGCAATAAGATTAATTATCACGTTTTAAATATTAGGAAAAACACAAGGTATATGTCTTAGTTTTAGTCTTATTGAAGGACCCCCGCCACAAAAAGACTCTTCCATAGACTTTCATTTTACAGTGGAAATCAAAAGGTTCAGGAAACAACAGAGGCTTAAATGACTGAACCAAAACACAGAGCAAGACAGTGGCTGGGATTCACAGAGAAATAGCACATACAGCACAGTATTAATTAGCAACCACGTAAAGGATGCAGGATGCATGTCTTCTCAGCTGTAAGTCAGCCCATGCAACAAAGTCCTTAATATTATTGTGCTGTGCTCATCTATGAATCCCAGCCAGTGAGTTTGGTGGCTTGCATGATTCACTGATAATAGACAAAGGGGCATATGTTATCAAGAAATGTTAGTTGCAGGCTATTGACAGAAGCAGACATTTGATAATGCATTAGCTGTAGAGTGAGTAAGCTTTCAATAAATCTGCTTGGAAGCATGGCTAAGAAACTGAAAGTGTATGAAGTAAAAGATGTAAATGAAAAGAAAACAAAATTAAACATAAAGCAAGAAAATTAAATATAAGAAGAAACCTACTGGAAGCCACGACATCCAAAATGATGACTAATAAAACAAGCAATCATACACAACAGCCAGTGAAAGAAATTTTACTACAAACACAAGAAAGCATGTTTCAAGGCCATTCATTACATTTGTTGGTTATATAGAGCTTGTAACCAGTTTGCAAAGATGTGTAAAAGTAAAAATAAAAGTACTGATGCAAAATTTGCATGTATGGGAGATAAAGAACAGGATAAAACTGCAATATTTGTTGGCACCATTGAGATGTATAGTGATAATATAGTACCCGCTATAAGCAGGATGGCAAACAATTTTGGTCAACAAAGCTTGTGATTAAAGGCAAAAATATTACATTTGGGTTCATATGTTCATAGGAGGTTACTAAACTAGCAGCCCTAGAGCCTTTACAAACTAGCATAGTTAATCTTAGGTTGCCCCAATTGTTCTTGCTTAGATGGACCTACTTTACAGATAAGCACCAACTACCCCTGTCTATGAGGGGCATGGATGTCACCCCAGAGGTGAATTTGTAGTCACCCATCCATTTGTCCAGGTTGCTCTCAAATAGGGTCATTGAAGGGCTCTGCTTCACATGAACTGGAAGTTTATTCCAGAGAAGCATCAATCTCTGGGCAACATACCTGTCTCTCTAGCATGTTCTGTTAATGTCACCACCAAGATTGGGATCCCTAGAGTGAGTGACTCTAGTGCCATTTGATTTGTGGATGTGCAGCATTTCTATCAGTTCAGAGTCAAAGACTGTCCTGTAGACCAAGCACAAATCGCCTCTCAGTAGCCTATATGATACAGAGTACAGTGACAGGAATTTCAGTCTATTCATGTAGATCATGGTTTGGAGGCCTGCATCTTCTCAGTGAGAGACCTCTGTGGTCTCTCCAGTTGCTGCACTTTTCACAAGAGGGTGAAGGAAGCACATAACAGAAGAAATTCTAGACAGTACAGATATAAATACACACATAGATAACTTACCCACCACCATTTTTAAGATAGAATAGCAGCATAGTATAATTCACCATTCCTGTATTTTTGCAAGTAATAATTTAGTTCAGATTACATAACTTAGATAACTAGAATAACCTAATTATACGACAGTAAAGACAATCATATTGCACTTATGGTGTTCTCACAAACTGAGGGATTGTTGACATTGTTAAGGTTAGTGGTTCAACAGTCTGATCGCTTGTGGAAATAAACTATTCCTGAATCTTGATGTTCTACACCTGACGCTTCTGTATCATTTCCCTGAAGACAGGAGGTGGAACAGTCTATGTGCAGGATGATGTTTGTCCCTTATCCGTTTCACGACCCTGCCATAGCATCTGTAAGGGTAAAGGTACTGTAAGGACTGGGGATTTGAGCCTGTAATTTTACTGGCCTACTTTTCAACCTTCTCTAATGCCTTGTAATCGGCATATGAGCAGTTTCCATACCAGACTGTGATGTTGTTAGACAGTATGCTTTCAATCATGGCACTGTAGAAAATCAAGAGGATGTGGAAGGGTATGTTTGCTCTGCGTAGTCTCTGGAGGACATGAAGATATGTTGGGCTCTCTTTACAAGGCTGGATGTGTTTGTTGCCCTTCTTAGATCATCTGAGATGTGCACCCCTAGGAATTTGGTGCTTTTTTACCCTTTACATTGCCATACTACTGATGATGGGTGAGTGGGAAAAATGTATAAGTTACATTTTATGTAATACAGATAACACTGTCCACTACAAATAGTAATCTATGGAATTTTTTATCTATATTATTACTTCCTGAACATTGTCCATTCTTTGCTGAAGTTCATTTTTAGATCTTCATTTCACAATCCTGTGTTTTACAAACATAAACTAAACGTAAAAATGATGTAGCCTACCTTGAAACACTTTGCAGGACTGAAAGTGCTTGACCTGACACCTTATCCTGTCCAATGATACTGTTAGGTAGCAGATTTGTTATCACTTTGTCATGCCTTGCTTCTCCTACTTGGAGTAGGATGTGACATGCATCTTTTGTGCATGTATGTTTGTTGTCTCTTTACCTGTCAGCTTTTACAGGAAACAATATAGCATTCTAAGACAGATTTTACATATTGTGAATGTTGAAATGGCATTGCATGAATCTGGTTTACTAATGAGGTATACTGGAGATGACTTCAGCAGAAACTATCCTATTCTTAGAAAGGACATGAAGCATTCTATCACACTTTGCCCATAGATAAACCAGACAGGCATTTCAGTTTTGTTTCACTTGACCCTTTTGATCTCCCTCTAAGATTTATCAGGGCATGTGGAACTCATCTTCTCTTGTCCCAGGATAGGTCTGAAAAGGAAAGATGACCACTTCTTGTTATGGACAGAGGTTTGAGTGGGTTGAATGATAAATATCTTAATTCATAACCATATAAGAATAACTGGATGATTTTCTTGCTGTTGTTATTATCTTGAGTAGAGGTGGAAAAACCACTGAGTTCATAAGAATGTCATCTAGCATCTTGATTCAAATGCCCCCAGGGCATGAAAAGCACATGAATTTAGAGGTGTTTATTTCTGACTGTTTTATTTTTTTTACATCACCATCTAGTAGCTGCAAATGAGCTTGAGTTTAAGTTTGTATGTTTCCACTTACAAACTGTGTGACTGTGCTAGTCATTAGGACAGAGAGGAGTTTAATTACTCCTTAAAACAGGGAACTTGTGTCTAGTGATCTCGCCTGGTTTACAAAGGAATAAAATATAATAAAATGATAGATCTAGAAGTGTTGCCATCATTTGATCTAGAAAGCAGCAAAATATAAACAGGAGCAAAAAATGCAGATATGTCTGGCTTTCTATCCCAGCTCTTCCAAGTTTCACTTTATGTTTTGTGTTGTTCTATTTGAAAGAAACAAACAAAAGAATAAAAAAGATCATGGACTATATTCTGTCATTAGACTCAGTGTTGTATGTACTAAACATCAAATCCTGCACTGCATTTATAACTAACTACAGTCTGCTTCACCTGCTTTTAATGCACCTACAACAGCAGTAAATATGTAATCTATTTAACCCAATGTTTTCCTTAAAAGGGCTCACAATAACATAATTAAATGGGCATGCTTTTTCCCCACATTCCAATTGTATCAAAAGTCCTCTAGACTATAGATTTCACTGGAAATCGGTTGCTTAAAACTAAAAAAGCTCGAGTTGATTCACTCAAAAACACAGCTGATTTTCACTAGCTTCATAGTTTGTCTTATTGTAATTGGCCTCCTCCTCACTGTTCTGTGTTTCATTAATGAAAACCAAACTTATTTCTGGTCAGGAACTTATTTGTATCCTCATAGGTACCACAGGAAATACTGTACTCCTGGAATCCAAGTATTTTATGTCTGTTATCCAAAACGGAATATTCACATCTCTTTATGGAAGGTAATAAAGTACAACCTCGTGATTTTATTTAAAAAAATACCCTCTGTTTAACAATTTTAGCAATCAAGCTTCCAGTTCTTTTCAGCACACATGGAAAATAAAGAATCGTACTGTAATTCAAAAGTGAGAAAAGTCAGCACTTCCCCAATCATCCCTTCCTCCACATCTTGAATATTTAGTTCCTATATAATTTGCTGTAGTGAAAGTCAAGGCATTGCCTAAGTGGGATTTACCTTTACCTAAATATTTGTTTATATATCAATCACATGTAAGCAATGGTCTTCCCCTATAATAATTATTGGAAAAAGATGATCACAGAACTAAAATGCCTTTTTAAAATATTATTTTTGGAGAACATCCAAATCATGCTATCTCTCATAGTTTTAGACCTCCTGTTCTACCATCTGGTGCCTTTATCAAGAGTTTTTTGATCTCTATACAATAACCTGTTGAGATGTCCCCTACTTACAGGTCCTGAATGTTGTTATATCTCTGACAAGGAGAATTTTCCTTCCCGTAAGCCTTCTCAGTTGTGCATGCCATGACACCCCAGTGAAGCATGCAAGTCACAATGCTGTCTCCCATCAAAGATATCTGCATGGCATGGAGTTTATACTATTGAGGTTCTGCATTTTGTGATCCCCCCAAACCACTCAAGTCTTGGAGGTATAACAGAAAACTCACATCTTCCTGAGAATAAAAAGCTGAGGAAGTTTCAGGCCACTGTGGTCATTCTTACCTGCTGTTGACAGAGTCTAATAGTTGTCTGGACTTGCTGTCTAACCTAGATCACCATGGCATGTGTGAGTGCCCTGCTTCTATGCCACAAAAGAGTATCTATAAACTACTTTGAAATGTGATTATGAACATAAGATGCAATACGTTCCAGCCTTCTGCAATACTTGAAGTAATGGCTACTGCACAATGACATGTTAGTTACTGGCTTTTTCAGCACAATGCAATCTTAACCTTATTTAGCAATTACTCTGTAGTGCTTTTCAATGGCCATGGAATAACTTATTTCACTATAAAAATACATTTTTACCATTAACCATACTTAAATAGGAGGAAATGTTGTACAATAAGCACAATGTAATATTACCACACTACTTAGCATTATCATTAATTCATTTAAAAAGGAATAGAAATTTAATTTCATTTTATTATACAAATAGAGAAATGTGAAATATTCAACAGGAAAGAAACAAACCTTTCAGATCAGTGTCTCACCTGAAGTACTTGGTTAGCCTTTGTTAATAGTAAATCTTGCAAGAGTGTTATTGTTTTCAATGGAAGCAGCATCCTAGCATTCCATTAACAGAAACTCACACACAGCAGTTTGTTTACAGCATGAATGAGGTGCTTGTTTACTAGCCATTTAGTTAAGAGCTTACTGGTTTAGTCCATTTGGGTATGTATGATTTGCACAAAATTGTGATTCAATCAACGTGAACACTGCACTGAATGCATGCAGTTTTTTTGTTTATTTGGGAGCACCTCATAGCTAATCATCAGCTACTGCTGTGCCGTTTAAGCTAAATGTTTTCCAAAAAGGAATCCATTATTCATGGCCAGAGATGAGCATGAGGTACAGCAGAGTAGTGTTGTACTGCAGCCAAGGAGAGATTTTTTATGCTCTACCTTTAATCCCTCCCTCCATATGCAAACACAAACATACACACACACACACACACACACACACACACACACACACACACACACACACACACACACACACACGCACACACGCACACACGCAGACACGCACACACGCACGCATGCACATATGCACACACACACACGTGCACACATGCGACATGCGGTGATACAACCACTGCAACCTGTAGACATCTTCTAGTACATCCTCAATGTTCTATGGCACCTAATCTTCCTTGAGAGGTTAGGTTACAATTATGGAGAGTGTGAGAGAGCTGTTGTGCCCTGTGTGGGGTTATGAAGGGTCTATCCCTCTCAAATGAAATAAATGTGGATAACTATGGCCAATGTGTTTTCAATTAAAATGTGTTTGTATATGTCTTTATTTTTTACTATTTTGACGATGTTGTCTTCAATAAATTTGTTTTCAGAAAAAAAAAACATTAGCAAGATAGGAAACAGCAAAAAAATGAAATACTGGTTACTGTAGACAACAGTATGCAAAGTATATAGTTCATTAAAACTAGATTTTCTGGTACTTACATATTATCACACCAAGAAGGCGACTGTCTTATCACAAGTGTTTGATTGTGCACTGTTTCAGGGTTGGTTCCCACACGTCAAAATAATAAAGTCAGCAAAGGCTGTTGTATTTTTACATTTTAGAAATGTTTTCTCTGGAAATTGGATTATTAATGCACCCCACCTTTTCGGCATAATAAATGAATACATAGCTGGAGTGGTGTCATGGAAATATCGATATCTGTTACCTCTTAACCTGTTACCATATGAAATCTCAACAATGAGTACAGTATTTGTGTGTGGGAGGAGGTTGGAGAGGAACAGGCAAAATTCTACACATGCCTGCCATTCTTTAGTGACTTCAATCCTCTGGCTTTGCAGGAAAAGCACACAGTTTTAAGGAACACACCAGAATATGAGGTAAAGTATACTTAAGTACATACTGACAGTTGCAAGGTGGAGGTCATTACAAGCAGCACAATCTGTATATGACATATTTTATAATTTTTTATTAAAAGCAATCAAAGGAAAAAAAGATCTGTATCACTTTATCGAACTACTACATGACAGGATTCATGCAGCTTACCTTCACTGATCAATGATTCAGGAGAAACATAAGGGATGGGAGGCGGCAAACACACCAAACCTCAGGCAAGTAGTACATTTTACTTCAATTCATTTAAAAAAACTGGTTTTCTATAGGTTGTATGCGTTAATCTAAACTGAAAATGCCTTGAAGTTTTCATGACCTGGTATACCAATTTTCTTATTGGAAGTTTGATAACATTAAAGAGATGTGAATTTTTTTTCAGTAACAGATGAATGGTATCTTCACATGTTGTTGAAGCTACTGCACATTACTTTACATGCTATAGAAATGGAAGGAAATGCATTTGTTTTATCTGGCTGTTCTACAACACAAAATCAGAGATCATCAGTGTCAGCATAATAGGCAAGTAAGCTCTAGAGAAGGACTATTACTGTAACATGCTGCTGGGCCATTCTGGAAACAGAAACCAAATGGGTTATTTAATGCGCCTAGTTAATCAAGATACCTCATTTTCCTATCTCCAACTAAGACTGTATCAAGTATGTGTCATGAATTTGAGAATTTTCCCACTATTTTTGAATGTACTCTACTTTGAGTGATACTGTTAAAGGCAATAACTTCTCTTTTTACAGAGACATTCTTCCACATTCTGCTGTCTGAGGAAGCCTATTCCTGTTTTCTACTTATGTCTGCTTGTTTTCACATATTTTTATTTTTTTTAATAAGAAAATTCCCTCTTGAAGTGTTTTGAGTTCTTATGTTGACTCCTCATTATTTTCTTGGACTCCACTAATCAGTCTTTACCATGTCAATGTTGTCTGTAAATAAGACAAGTACTGAGTGGTAACAACTCATGAGAGAGCAGACAATACAGGTGACTGGTGTACTATAGGTGGTATAAGTAAACTGTAGGAGAAGCTAAAGAAGATACACAAGATGCAGATGAATAAGGAAGGGGGTGGGGTGACACCAGGATACAGGATGACATCATAGATTCATATGTTCATAGGTAGGTACTAGGCTATTGGCCCTAGGGCCTATATAAGCCTAGCCAAACAGTACCCTTGCTTTTGCCACCCAAGAAAATTATTTTCCTGTTCCCCTGTTAAGCAGAGCCCAAGAGGCAATCCCCGGGGTGAATTTCCTATTTCCCATCCAATCATCAAGATTTTTCTTGAAGAGTGCTAATGAGAAGCTTTGTTTGATATAGATAGGTAGTTTGTTCCAGAATATGGGAAGTCTCTGGGACAGGAATCTATCCCTCCAGCATGTTCTGTTCATTGTGGTGACAAGGTTTAGGTCCCTAGAGCGTGTAGCTCGGAGGGATTGGGATTTCTTTAAGTGGAGTATGTCCAACATCTTTGGGTTTGACATAGCCTTGTATGTTAGGCAGAGATCGCATCTGAGTAAATGATATGCGACAGAGTAAACCTGGAGTTTTTTGAGGCAGTCTGCATAGGGCATCTGTTTGAGGCTGGTAATCCTCTGTGAGATATTTCTGTTGCCTTTCCAGTTGTTGCAGATGTCTTGGGAGGTACATACCAAAAGGGGCATTGTACTCTATAATGGATCTAATGAGTGACGAGTAGAGAGGAACAATGACCTCTTTTTTCCTGGATGAGAAACCTTTTGTAATGAGGTGTGCCACATAGAAGGATTTCCTGACTACTGTGGCGATGTGATTATCAAAGGAGAGACTACTGTCCACCTGTGTCCCAAGGTCTCTTATCACACTTTCGGTGTTAAGTAGACTACCACCTATGTGGTAGCTCATGGGTACAGAGTTTTTACCAAAGGGGATGACAATGCACTTTTTGGCACTGAGCTTGAGGCCATGGCTTCGACACCAGGCATCTGTCTCAGTGAGGCCCTGTTGTAGGATGTCCACATTGTTAGGACTTTCGATTATGGCTCCTAGTTTGCAGTCATCTGAGAACTTCATTAGCCAAAGACCTTCTGTGTTAGCCTGTACTTCATAAAAGTAGATACCAAACAGGAGAGGACCCAGGACTGAACCTTGTGGTACTCCACTTGTCACTGATCTGAAGTCAAATTTGGAGTCTGCTACTTTCACAGTGTGAGTTCTGTCAGTGAGCCAGTTGGCAACCCATCTTGTGACATAGGGATTTATACCTAGTTTAGTGAGTTTATCTATAATTATCTATAATTCCAGAGTGGGGGATGGTGTCAAATGCCTTGGCAAGATCTAGATAGGCTGTGTGAACCACCTTACCCTCATCTACGGCTTTGGTGACTGCTTCAAAGAAGTCTATCAGATTTAGGAGACATGATCTGCCTTTTACAAACCCGAACTGGGTGGGGTCTAGAGTTTACAGATTACCAATGTCTTTGTTTATAAGTTCTATGATGATATGTTCCATGGCCTTGCAGACCTGGCCCATTAGGCTAACGGGGCGGTAGTTCCCAGGGTCCGTGGTGGCTCCCCTGTTGTGGAGTGGGATAATTGTCGCTATGCACCATTCAGTGGGCACAAAGCCTGAGGTGAGGCTATGATTGAACATGGTGCTTAGGTGGGGTACGAGTTCATTCTGTAGTTCATGTAGAACACATCCTGGGATGTTGTCAGATCCCATGGATGCTGTGTTCTTGGCTTTGGAGAGTGTGGTTTTTACCCGTGCAGCCATGATTACAGGAACTTTACATTCTTCTGGTATAGAGATGGGCCTATTAGGGGGTGAGAGAGGGGTAAAGTTAGCACTGAACCTATCTGCCAGGATGTTGGCAATATCAGTTGGTTCTGTATATCTAGTGCCATTGTGCTGTAACTCAGAGCAGATCTGAGTGTTGCCATTGAGATTCTTGACATAGCTATAGAATGCTTTGTGGTTTTCTTTAGAATCAGTGGCGATTTTGTTTTCCTAACTAGCTTTGGAGGGATCTCAGCTTCTTACTGAGGCTGACCAGAGAGTTCCTCCAATCATGGGATTTTATTATTTTTTGCAACAGTTTCTTTCTTCTGTTATAGAGTTTGTTTATGGCAGGGGACCACCAGATTGGCTTCCTTTTTTTGGAGGATAGCATCTCAGTTCTGTTAGGGATAGCATGATCCATGCACTCATGTAAGTGCTTATAAAGTGCATTTATGTAGGATTCAGCAGTCGTACCTCTATTGTCCATCGACATGGGTGTTGTGAAATTTGCCACTTCTGTCTTAAGAAGCGTGACGTTGGCTTTGGAGAAGTTTTTTACGGTGGATTCCCTAATGGGGGGGTGGGGTTGGGATGTGGATGTCTAGGGTGATTAGCTTGTGGTCAGATCTGACCAACAAGAAATGACCTCTGGTGTGGAACACCGATCTCCCAAGTTGGTAATGACCAGGTCTGGGATATTGTTGTCTCTGGTGGGGGTGTGGATAAGTAGATCCACGGTGTTGGAATTTATGAATTCCAGAAAATGTTGAGCAAAAGAGTTGGTACATGAGTAGTTTTCCCAGTTAATGTTGGGGTAGTTGAAATCACCCATTATGAGGGTGTTGGGTTTTACCCTAATATTTTCCAGTGTATCAAGAAATGAGGAGTAGGAATCCTGGGGCATCATGGGGGATCTGTAGCAGGTTACAATTTGGACTGCGGTCTTGCCCAGAGTTAGTTGCACTTGGATAATCTCAGATGCATTATGCTGAGCAACTAGCCTGGAGGTGTGGATATCCTTAATGAATATGGACACGCCTCTGCCTTTAGTGTTTTGGTCCAGTTAGGTGGCCAAAAGGCGTGGTATGAATTATAGCCTGGTAATGCAGGGGTGTTCTCTGGAGCCTTGAACTAGGTCTCTGTCACTGCACAGATGTCGATGTTTTCCATTTTAAGGAGTGCCTCGACTGAATTTATTTTGAGGATTAGACTTCTAGTATTGAGTAGCATTACCCTCAGATTTTTCTTGCTTGTGCCTGTTATGGTGGTGAATTTGTTATTTGAACCTTGCCTAAAAAAGGCACTATAGGGGTGGCAAGAGCCTTAGCCAGTATCCGGAATCCCAAGGCCAACAGGTGCAGGCCATCTCTGGCAAAGCATCGTGGTCTGTTGATCATGTCATCCCAGGCAGACAGATACTGGATCCCCTTAGAATGACACCAGAAGCTTAGCCAATTGTTGAAGTCAGTCATTTTGTCCTTGTACTGTGGTATCATTCTGGGTGATGACAGGATGCTACTCAGGGCTAGGGTCATACCTGCCTGGGCTACAAGATCGGAGAGTTCCTCCATGTCTCTTTTCATGCAGTCCAGGGAGGTACATCACAGGTCATTCACACCAGCATGGACAATGACAGAGTCATATTTGTACTTGTTGTGGAGTGACCTGAGTGTGTGCATTATGTGGCAGATCCTGGCATCAGTACTTAATTCAGCATTCAAGTGGTGAGGCATTAGTCTGTAGATTAATGGTGGTATGCATCCATCCATCCATCCATTCCTCCATCAATTCATCCATCCATCCACAACCCCTTTTCCCATTTTGCACATGGGGTTGGGGTGTCACTTCAACAGTGACAATCATCTAGTACCAGCATGCCAAGACGAAATGGTGCCAGGGACAAATCACTGAAAATTTTAGCTACAAAAGGTGAAACCTGGATCAAACAAACTTCTTAAAGAGCCTTTGCACTATTGACAGATACCAAAATACAGGCTCAGTATGAAAGATAATTGGAGATCTAGAGACAGTTAGAATAAGAGCTTTATATAACAGATACCACTATATTTCCAGAGATCTTCTATGACTATGTTATAAAACCAGGTGGCTAGAGTGGACAGGATACAGGATGCTTTTTTTATTTAAGGATCTAAAAATGACTTCATAAAAGCTGCCCCTTTTTATCCAGATCTGTAAGAGTGTAGTTAATATGCAAATAGAAGCCATGATCTTTCACATACAACATGTATATAACTCATCACCTAGGTGTAAGAGACCTAGCCTTTTGACATGCATATAATGATTACTGGGCAGTCAATGTAAACTCAAAGATTGCCACTTAAAGGCACATGCTTCACTCCAGATGAGACAAAAAGAGTGGACACTTAATGGTAGAAAGACAGGCAGGAGGAACTAAAACACATAAATTGGATGACAATATAGGCAAGATAAATACCACTTAATGACATATACATGCCATATACTTAAAACTGTACTAAAATATAAAAATATATATAAATATTTTCCTCAAATACTTATTTGGGTGAATTAATTTAAAGTGTAAAAGCTCAACTGATAAACTTTAACAAAGATGACAGCATGCGTAGACATGCATTTCATTCTAGTGATGAACTCCCATCTTTTCCAGATTTCTTGCCACAACAATAACTGCATATATTTCAGTCCCTCAGGGTCAAATCTGGTGAGTACTGTTTCATTAAATGAAGCCTGATGACATGACATCCCAATGAAAAAAAAAAATAAGTGCAGAGACAAGTGTAGTCCTGTGTAGGATATTCCCATATCGCTGACTTCTGTGCCCCCATTTTGTTATAACCATCTCCAGGATCACTGCATCTTGTAATTGAAACCAATTTACTCAGATAAACCAACTTCAAATAAATTACTATTCTATGTCCCAGGCTTGACAAGCTGTTGTTTTAATAAGCCCATCCTCTATGAACCATAGAGATTCTAATCTAAATTAGAAACACTTTACACCATCCAGGAAAAAGCCCAGAGAACTGCATACAGCCACTGAGTGTACCTTCTGCACTTCAGATAGGCATCTGCATACTCCGTCTGTTTGAACACCTATGTCATAAGAAGTTATAGTAAAGCATCAAAGGTATTCACAATGGAAAATGGAGATAAGGTAAGCTGGTAATTGGTTACACAAGCTTCCAGAATAGACTATGGAAAGAGAAAATATTTTTCTTATTTAACAAGCAATGAATCAAGCATTTTAAACAGTATATGTCAACCCTAATTATCTGGGGCAAAAATATAAGAGACATCATTATACTTTCTTATTTTGCTACTTATAGGTTCATAGGTAGGTACTAGGCTATTGGCCCTAGGGCCTATACAAGCATAGCCAAAAAGGTACCCTGGCTTTCGCCACCCAAGAAAATTATTTTCCTGTGCCCCTGTCAAGCAGAACCACAGAAGTGATCCCCGGGGTGAATTTCCTATTACCCATCCAATCATCAAGATTTTTCTTGAAGAGTGCTAATGAGGAGCTCTGTTTGCATAGATAGATAGTCTGTTCCAGAGTATGGCAAGTCTCTGGGACAGGAATCTATCCCTCCAGCATGTTCTGTTTATTGTGGTGACAAGGTTTAGGTCCCTAGAGCGTGTAGCTCAAAGGGATTGGGATTTCTTTAAGTGGAGCATATCCAACACCTCTGGGTATGACATAGCTTGGTATGTTAGGCAGAGATCACCTCTGAGTAGGCGATATGCGACGGAGTAAAGCTGGAGTTTTTTGAGACGGTCTGCATAAGGCATCTGTTTGAGGCCAGTAATCCTCTTGTGAGGTATTTTTGCGGCCTTTCCAGTTGTTGTAGATGTCTTGTGAGGTACACACCAAAAGGGGCGTTGTACTCTATAATGGGTCTAATGAGTGATGAGTAGAGGGGAACAATGACCTCTTTTTTTCTGGATGAGAAACATTTTATGATGCGGTGTGCCACGTAGAATGATTTCCTGCCCACTGTGGCTATGTGATTATCAAAGGAGAGACTACTGTCGACCTGTGTCCCAAGATCTCTTATCACACTTTCAGTGTTAAGTAGACTACTGCCTATGTGGTAGTTCATGGGTACAGAGTTTTTACCAAAGGGGATGACAATGCACTTTTTGGCATTGAGCTTGAGACCATGTCTTTGACACCAGGCATCTGTCTCAGTAAGGCCCTTTTGTAGGATGTCCACATCATTAGGAGTTTCGATTATGGCTCCTAGTTTGCAGTCATCTGTGAAATTAGTTAGCCAAAGACCTTCTGTGTTAGCCTGTACTTCAGAGAAGTAGATACCAAACAGGAGAGGACCCAGGACTGAACACTGTGGTACTCCACTTGTCACTGGTCTGAAGTCTGATTTGGAGTCTGCTACTTTCACAGTGTGGGTTCTGTCAGTAAGCCAGTTGGCAACCCATCTTGTGACATAGGGATTTATACCTAGTTTAGTGAGCTTATCTATAATTCCAGAGTTGGGGGATGGTGTTGAATGCCTTGACGAGATCTAGATAGGCTGTGTGAACCACCTTACCCTCATCTATGACTTTGGTGATTACTTCAAAGAAGTCTATCAGGTTTAGAAGACATGATCTGCCTTTTACAAACCCAAACTGTGTGGGGTCCAGAGTTTGGAGATCTCCAATGTCTTTGTTTATGAGTTCCATGATGATACTTTCCATGGCCTTGCAGACGAGGCTCGTCAGGCTAATGGGGTGGTAGTTCCTGGGGACTGTTGTGGCCCCCCCTTTGTGGAGTGGGATAACTGTCGTGGTGCGCCATTCAATGGGCACAAAGCCTGAGGTGAGGCTATGATTGACCATGGTACTTAGGTGGGGTGCCAGTTCATTCTGTAGTTCATGTAGAAGGCAGCCTGGGATGTTGTCAGGTCCCATGGATGCTGTGTTCTTGACTTTGGAGAGTGAGGTTTTTACCTGTGCAGCCGTGATTACAGGAACTTTGCATTCTTCCGGTATAAAGATGGGCCCTTTAGGGGGTGAGAGGGGGGTAAAGTTAGCACTGAACCTATCTGCCAGGATGTTGGCAATATCAGTTGTTTCTGTATATTTAGTGTCATTGTGCTATAACTCAGAGCAGATCTGAGTGTTGCCATTGAGATTTTTGACATAGCTAATGAATGCTTTGTGGTTGTCTTTAGAATCAGTGGCAATTTTGTTTTCTTAACTAGCTTTGGAGGATTTTATGAAGGATCTCAGCTTCTTACTGAGGCTGACCAGGGAGTTACTTCAATCATGGGATTTTACTCTTTTTTGCAACAGTTTCTTTCTTCTGTTGTAGAGTTTGTTTATGGCAGAAGACCACCAGATTGGCTTCCTTTTTTTGGAGGATAGCATCTTGGTTCTGTTAGGGATAGCACGATACATGCACTCGTGTAAGTGCTTTTAAAGTGCATTTGTGTTGGATTCAGCAGTTGTACCTCTATTGTCCATCTGCATGGGTGTCATGAAGTTTGCCACTTCTGTCTTAAGAAGCGTGAAGTTGGATTTGGAGAATTTTTTTACGGTTGTTTTCCTAATAGGGGGTGGGAGTGGGATGTGGATGTCTAGGGTGATTAGCTTGTGGTCGGATCTGTCCAACGAGGAGGTGACCTCTGGTGTGGAACACCGGTCACCCATGTTGGTGATGACCAGGTCTAGGATATTGCTGCCCCTGGTGGGGGTGTGGATAAGTTGATTCAAGGCATTGGAATTAATGATTTCCAGAAAACGTTGAGCAAAAGAGTTGGTACATGAGTAGTTTTCCCAGTTAATGGTAGGGTAGTTGAAATCATCCATTATTAGAGTGTTGGTTTGTACCTTAATATTTTCCAGTGCATCAAGAAAAGAGGAGTGGGAATCCTGGGGCATGGTGGGGGGGGGGGGTCTGTAACAAGCTGCAATCTGGATTGCGGTTTTGCCCAGAGTTAGTTGAACTTGGATAATCTCAGATGCATTATGCTGAGCAACTAGCTTGGAGGTGTGGATATCCTTAATGAATATGGACACGCCTCCACCTTTAGTGTTTCGGTCTGGGTTTGGTGGCCAAAAGGTGTGGCATGAATTATAGCTTGGTAATGCAGGGGTGCTCTCTGGAGCTTTGAACCAGGTCTCTGTCACTGCACAGATGTCAATGTTCTCCATTTTAAGGAGTGCCTCGAGTGAGTGCATTTTGAGGTTTAGATTTCTAGCATTGAGTAGCATTACCCTCAGATTTTGCTTGCTCGTACCTGTTACGGTGGTGAATTTGTCATTTGAACCTTGCCTAAAAAAGGCACTATAAGATTGGCAAGCGCCTTTGGTAGTATCCGGAATCCCAAGGGCAACAGGTGCAGGCCATCTCTGCCAAAGCAGCATGGTCTGTCGATCATGTCATCCCAGGCAGACAGATACTGGATTCCCTTAGAATGACACCAGAAGCTTAGCCAATTGTTAAAGACAATCATTTTGTCCTTGTACTGTGGTGTCATTCTGGGTGATGGCAGGATGCTACTCAGGGCTAGGGTCATACCGGCCTGGGCTACAAGATCGGAGAGCTCCTCCATGTCTCTTTTCATGCAGTCCAGAGAGGTACATCTCAGGTCATTCACACCAACATGGACAATGACCGAGTCATATTTGTACTTGTTGTGGAGTGACCTGAGTGCGTGCATTATGTGGCAGATCCTGGCACCTGACAGGCAACTGACAGTAACTTTTTCCTTGTTTAGCCTGGTGAGTGGAACATCAGTGTGCCTGACTATAGAGTCACTTATGACTAGAGTGTTGGGTACGTTATGCCTTATGGGCTGTAGTTGAGTGGCACACTGAGTATGTGGGCTATGTGTCATTTGGGTTGTGTTGGGGGGGTGGAGGTTGCTTGCATTTCTGCTTTGGAGGTTTCTGTTGTTTGAGCAGATTTGTACTGAGAGCCTCCGCGAATGTAGGTGTGTGTTTTGTGCTTCTGTGTGTGTGTGTTTTGGTGGTGTAGGTTTTGAGGGACTATGTGAGTGTGGTGCGGTGCAAGTGTTTACCTTCTCCTCTTGACTGTCTAGGCCAGTCTTTGCAGTGCATCTCTCACAGATCGTAGTGTTGGGTGGTAGGAGGAGAGGGTTGTCTGTGTGCATGAGGCAATTGCTGCATTGTCCCAAGATGCCCATATTCATCAGGTAGACAGGAGAAAAAACCGGGAGCTAACCTTTAGACATGCCTGAATAGGTGCTTATTTATTAAGTACTAAAAGCTGTTTTCCTCTAGACAAGTGAGGAAAGTTGAGTGCTGTAGTAATTTGTAACTTATTTAGAGCTTACAATGAGTTCTGAACAAGTGCTGATATCAAAGAAACAGATGACTGCAAAAACTAAAAAGCTGGCTAGTTGCAAGGGAAATTTTGAAGAACAGACTTTATGGTGCCAGGAATAGTTTAACCCCAGTTAAGTGGGGGGGGGGACTTAGGAGCTCACAAACAGTCCTGGACACAGCAAATCCATATCTGACCTGCCACAGGAAAGGGGGGAAGCAAGCTTAGAATTTTTTTTCCCAGTAAAGTGGAAATGGAGAAAGCTGGAACAGAAGTTAATTCAACGTTAAGAATCTGAGTGGGTTGGCCTTCACAAATGTTGTATATTAGATTGAGTGAACTAATGACACTAGACTTTGAGGAGTGTCACAGATCAAATATACAGTATGGGTGGGCAACTGCAAAGCCACCAAGTATAAGAACACACAACACTAGGGAGGATGGGTGGGAAAAATTACAGTTCCTAGCTGTAGCCACTAAATGAAAGTTTTAAACAGATCAAGGAGCAGACTCGAGAATGCTTTTAACTGTAAACAGACAAAAATGCACAGAAAAGCTCGGATAGAGCACTCACAAACAGAAAATACAACTTTCAGTATGAAAAAGCAGTTTACAGTTAAGTAATGTTAAAACAGTATAAAACAGTACATAAATGCAGTGAAACAATAAAAAAAGCTTTATAACAGTGCAAAATGTAGCACAATTATAAGCGTTTCAGAAGTGCAGTTCAATGAAATAAGTGCAAGAAATAACTTATACTGCTCTTAGAATCTTAAGGAATTTCTATGTATGCAATGCAATCCAGAGCCTGACAATACAAACCTTAGTTTTAGTATTATCTCAATAGATACAGTGCAGTGTTTCATGTTTATGTCATCCCTTTAATAAGGCAAAAGCAACATTAAAGAGTGCACAGACAACAAAGCACTGCTTATTTTACTCTGTAGTATATATATATTTTTTATATTTATGCAGTATTTATTCACTTGGGCAAAATGTTGTTTTCATATTGCTTGATCTTTGTAAAAATGATGTATCCCTGATAATTCCTGACAGCTGCTCAGGTTATTATAATATTTGTTGTAATTTCTGCTTCTTATTTAACTGGTTATTCAGCAGTTAAAATTGCTGACTTAAAGCACTTGGCTGTCTAGAGTGGCCCCTGCCTATGACATTTATGTAGAGTCTTCATGTCCTTTCTCTGTCCACATTTTCTGATAATTGCTCTGCTTTCCTTCCACATCCCAAGGACATGCCATGTGAGTTTGTGATTATTCAAATTTCCCATATGCATGTATATTGTGTGTGTATGTGTGACTGTGTGTATGTGCATGCATGCATGTGTGTGTGTGTGTGTGTGTGTGTGTGTGTGTGCACATATTACACAACTGCTCAGTGAATGCTAATTCCTTGAGCCTCAACTCCCAGAAACCTGATTGCCCGACAATACTTGTATTTCCATTGAAAAACATTGTCAGGGAATCTTGCAGGCACTAAGTGTTATTTCTGGATATTTGCCTCTTCCTCCTTGCAGTGTAACCATGGAGTTGGGTATATAATTTAGGGCGACATGGTGGTGGATTTGGCATAATGGCTAAGGTCTTCACCTTATAGACACAGGGTACAGGGTTTGATTCTGACCTTGGGTTATTGGCTAAGCTTAAAATGGCCCTTTGGAGCAGTTAGCCTAGTATGCTCTATAAAGGTACAGCTCCCACACTGAGGGGTGTACAGGGCCTTGTCTCCTGAAAAAAAACCCACTGAAAATAGTGTTTCTGTGCAGTCAAAAAAAAACAACTGAAAACAGTGTTTCTGTGCAGTTATTTTCAGCCAAATGAGTTTCAGGAAGGTGAGGCTCGTAAAATTTCAGTTTGTCCTATTATAGTGGAAGTGTGTCTCTATGTGCCTGTTTGATCCAGACTTAGTTTCGCTGCCAGGGTTTACACTAAATACTGAGAAAGGCTAAAGCTCCCTTCAAGCCCTTGATTAGCTAAAGAGTATAGCAGAGAATTAATGAATTAATCAAAAAGTAGGTTGCAAGGAATTATCATTACATTCAAGTGAGGAGGCCTGGATAAATATGGCCCAGACATTTTATATGCATGCCAAATAAACTCAATTGGAGTTCTTCAGAAAACAGAGCTCCATTGTTCTTTTTTTTTCTTTCTTTCTTTCTTTCTTTCTTTCTTTCTTTCTTTCTTTCTTCCGATAACCTCAAAACTCATTTATTGACATTACAACAAATCTGATCTTATTGCATTCTATAAACAGTACTAGACCAAATACCTTATTTCAAAATGAACATGTTTGATCTTCTTTTGGACTTTACAGATTTAGCCATTGCTTCAAGAGGTATTAACTGCACATCAAACCATATACTGCTAAATTTGAACTCCTAACTCTTCACATCATTTCAAGGTGCAGCCTATCCATTGTGTCATGTTACAAGTTTGTGGATGATACAGGTATAATAGTCCCAAAATGCTAGTATATGGTTGGGGTTGATTAGATAAGTCTATCTGTTGTGCTACTTTTTTAATAAGCTGCAGTGAATACTCATGCATCCATTTGTTTTCCATGTGGTGTCTATTCTTTATTTATATCACACTATATTGCAATTATAGTGCAGGGATCTCTGCATAAGTATTTCTAGACCTGAGAATAAAGAAAGGTTGAAGCATCTACAATTGCACAGCATATCTGGCCATCTAGAGCTCACTTGATGCATATCCAAAACAGAGTATTTAAAAGAAAACTATACAAAGAATAGCATGCACTAGATGGTTGGAGAAGGGGGAGTGGCATTGAAACTTGAAGAATGCTGAGAAAGATGCCAGGATGGAGGGCAACAGCTAGTGGATTGGCAGATTCCTTTCCGGAAGCTTCTCAAAAACTAAGCAGGATGAACATGACCTGTGGGAGTCACAGATCTCAAAGACCCCATTTGTAAATGGTGGGCAGTATATACGGCAATTATCTTGCTTGTTGGTACAAAAACTACAAGAGGACATAACATTTCTAGAAGAAAGAGTCTTTGCATATCATGATAGCTTCCTAAGCTGGCCCTTTAGAATACGGGCAGATGACCTAATGATTCAGGTAGCAGTGCAGATTCAAGCTGCAACAAGCAAGACTGGTATGGGAGGTCTAACCTGGGAGGTAGTACTTTGTGAATAATGACCTAAACTCTAATCTAGGTGATTATTCTTAGTGTATTGGGTGACCCCAACTAGAAGCCAATAGATACTGTAGACTAGAGGGAAAGTATCACTGTGTGGCTCCAGATACCCTGATGAATTGCATTTATTCAAGCATGTGTGCACTGTGAAACTGTTATACAGCATTATGGAATGCAACATAAGGAATTATTAGGAAAGTAGGCACAATGCCCAGTGCTAACAGACTCTGCTTATGCTTTTCTGACATCCCAGCACCAGGCTCCAATAGGATCACCACATGGAGGAAGGCGAGTGATGCATGGGGAGAATGTAAGGTAGCATAGGAAGTGGCTGATGGAGGAATGGAGTACAAGGTCTGTCCTGACTGTCTGCAGACATCAAAATGAAAGCCAAAAAAAAAGTCAGTATAACTTCTATTATTTGCTGATTCCTTGGATGTGTAACCTTTGTCCTATCTACAGGATGTATTTCAGACAGAAACACTGAAAACAGAGACTGATTTCCTCTAAATGTTTACCTTCATTTGTATCTATCTCTTTACAGTAGGTTTGCAACTTCAAAATGTAAAACATTAAAACTTCATTCTAACTGTATTTATGTCATTTAGTATAGTTTTCTCCTTAAATGATTGTCATTTCTATTCTCAGACAATCACTGCTCTTCTGTTACCTCCTGCTTTGATTGAAGTGGTGGCATTATTTCCTACTTATCTGCCTTAATTCTACAGTGATGTTGTCTCTTGTGTTTGTGTCCAAATGCACCTCAGTACATCTCACACACAGACACACAGACACACACACACACACACACACACACACACACACACACACACACACACACACACACACACACACATATATAGATACACACAGACACATGCATACTCACACACACATGCACATGCACACACATAGACACACACATGCACACACGCACACACACACACACACACACACACACACACACACACACACACACACACACACACATCAACAACATCCATTGTTGCTGCCATTTGTCTCATATTTGTATGCAATGACAGCTGCTGAACTGAGAGTATAATCAGCATGTTGAAGTCAGGACTGAACACTTCAGCTTCCACTCTACTCATTTCATTAGATTCTGCTACTAATTATTGATTTATTAGCGCAAATGATATAGTGAAAATGGACAGTAAAAGCAAGAGTCCTGAGAAATAGGAAAATTAAGGCATTTTGAAGTTAAACACAATTACTAGCACAGACAGGTAACCTAAACATCTGTATGCTGGCACACATGAACTAATTTCATTTGCAAGAAAAGCAGTAGAAGCCAGAATGCACGTTCATGGGTTATAGTTATTTGTTTTGGCATGCTTCCAGTTTTGTTGTTGGTTTAAGACAGAAGGAGGCTGTTATGGTTTATAGCACTGTAGCTTGAATGTTTGACCAAAGTCACTCTTACTGCTTAAAGGAAATGTAAGTTTTTCAGATGGGACAAAAAAGACCGTAGGGACATTTCTTTAGAAATGAATTGGGGTAAGATGGGAAACAGAAACAGTATTTTGTTAATCTGAGCTATCCAGATACTTAAAGAAGCTGTCTGCATATAATGTAACAAAGGACAGCCATCAGCAGCTAGAAGAGAGGGTGCTGTCAAAATGTATTTTAACTCTAATTACATGTCCAGTTGTGCTACACAAAAGAACCGTTTAGGAATGCTGATGCATTTAACATCGATGATACTTTCTCAAGAAGGAGAGGCAGCTGAGAAAGCAAACGTATGCTTGTTTTGCTGTAATATTCATTTCAAGCAATATTTCAGCAAAAGTAACCATAAAACCGATTAAAGTTGTTTCATAATAAAATGGCCTGTATGCCTTCTAATTTTATTTGCTACTAAAAGTTTTGTTGCTCTAAACTGAATTATTTTCCTTTTCTTGGAAAATATGATCAATAATTTTTATACCAGAAAAAATATTGCTATATTATATGAATTATAAACAGTATTAAAAACCTGACAATGATTACGTAGAAGAAATACAAAAAAGTTAATTTGTACACAGTGTAAGAGATTGCTGCAGAGACTGAAAATATTGTTGACAAGTAAGCAAATTCTAAGTATCTGTGTGAGAGTGCCATTCTAGAGAAACTAAGTTTCACTATAATTCTTCTCAAAATGTAAACTTTTAAAATTTTCCATATGTGAAGTCCATGATTATGCAAGTTATGGTGTTGTTTAAACCTACTCAGCAACCTCTTCTGCCTCTTTACAGCCCAGTTGCTCATATAACCTACATTTAATTTCCCTGATTGTGTTTTCTTAATGTAAGACTGCCATTATATGTATTCAGCTAAACAGTACAGGTAGCTTACTAAAGTATACCAAAAAGTTATATGTTATCACCTGTATGACTAGGGATCATCTAATAATCTGAAAACTGGAGGGGTCAACAAGGGTGGATGGCAATGAACTGCTAATGCTGGCTCTTTCAACCAAGGGGTGCAAAAGACTGACATGATAAAGTAGACCACTCAGTTAGGGTTGGAGAGTATAAATCAACAGACATATGAAGAGATAAAAACTTCCAAACACAGCTGTAAAGATGGCTCAGAGTGTATAAACAGTAACAAAGCTTTAATTGAACAGGTAAGTGCTTTCACAGTCTCCTCTGCTTCTTCAGACAAATATAAAGTGAAGACATAAAACTGTATTAAAAAAAATTGTAGCCAATCATTTGTTAGAATAAGAATCACATGTCTAAAAGCTAATTAAGGCAGGAATAGTTCTTAACTCAAATTGCAAGTCAAGCTCAAGTAGCATTACCCATTAAAATGAAACATGCATCATCTTAAGAAAATATACATCATCATAAAAATAGTGTATATTCAATGCCATCACAGAGAATTTCTAACACATTCTAAGACTGAACATCACAATTAAAATATCATATACCAAACCACAAAATCATCAGAGAACATGGTTTGTTTATACAATGAAATAAAAAGTCAAAATAGCAATGTTGAAGTCACCATCACTGTCCACATAGAAATATTCACTTTTATTTGTGCTGAAAACAGCATCTCTTAAACCAAGTAACTATCCTAAATCCAAAATCAAAAACAAAAAACTTACCCTGCATCTTAATGAGTATCCCTGCAGACTGAACAAAATAATTGAAATATGACATGGCACGTCACATCAATCCAAAATATTAAAATCTAAGAAACCAAATAAATCAAGCAGAAATCAAATAACTATTGTCATCATTTTCACAATAAGCTATCTAAAGCACACCATACTTTAAAGGGGAAAAATGTGTAGAATCCCAGATGTGGCAAAACCATAAATATTACTACTAAAATAAAAATTCAACTATAATCAACAAATACTGATCAGAATGCAACATGGTCTAGTGACTAAAACTGGCCAATCATAAATAATGCAAAGATCTAAAAGCATCATCTCTTGAGCTAAATCAATAGCCTTATGTAGTTATGATGTACTTAGTACCTAAATAATACAATATATAAAAATATATAAACCAGCATCATAATTTAGGCAAGACAGCAAGAGCAAAAAATCACAGAACTAAATCTGTCAAAAGTTGCAAAAATCAGAAAATGTCAGAAATAAAACTACCAATATTGCCATCTACCACTTTTTGCAACTTTTGATGGATTTAGTTCTGCGATTTTTAATCTATGGTTTGCTCTGATACCAGTTATTTGTCTGCATCATTCCTTCCTGGAGAACATTTGTGTCAGTGGGGGATTCAGTGACAGCTCCTAATTTGCAATCATCTGCAAATTTAGTCACCCAGAGGCCATTGATATTGGTCTTGACTTCAGGCAAATTCCAAAAAGGAGCAGTGGCAGGACAGATCCCCGAGGGACTGTGACTGGCCTCTTTGTAGATATGGACTTCCCAGCTCAACCTTCCTGTCAATGAGCCAGCTAGCGATCCATCAGGTGACATAAGAGTTTGTAAATAACATCCTGAGTTTCTTAATAATGCCAGAGTGGGGTATTCTGTCAAATGCCTTGGCCAGGTCAAGGTAGAAAGTGTGAACCATTTTCCCTCATCCATTGCTTTGGTGACCTTCTCAAAGAAGTCCACCAGGTTGAGTAGGCATGACTTGCCCTTGACAAAACCCAACTGGGTTGGGTTCAGTGTCTGGATGGTTCCTACATCATTACTGATCATTTCCATGATAATACTTTCTATGGCTTTGCATGAGACTAATGAGACTTATATGTCTGTAGATGGCCCACCTTTGTGCAGAGGGATAACTGTTGCTGTTCTCCATTCATGAAGCATGAAGTCTGTTTGAAGGCTACAGCTAAATAGCAATTCCAGAGGCCCTGCTAGGTCATGTTTCATGCTATTTAGAAATCATCCTGGAATAATGTCTGGGCCCATTGATGCAGTGTTTGTAGCTTAACAGAGAGCATCAACAACCTGTTCCCTAGTGATAGCAGGAGGAGCTTTATTTGATGGTATTTCCTAAGGTAAAGTTGAATGGGAGAGAGAGGGGTAAAGATGGAGCTGAATTTTTGGCCAGTAGGTTTGCTATATCTTCTGGTTCAGCATAGGTGGCTCCATTCACAATGAGCTCTGCACACAATTGTGTATTGTATTTGAGGTTGTAGACATAGCTAAATAATGTCTTGTGGTTGCCCTGTGCTTGGGATGCCAAATTTACCTCAAATTTGGCTTTGGTAGACTTTATTGTTCTCTGATTAGTTTGTTTAGTTTGATGAGAGTGCTTTTATCCTGCTGGGTTCTGTACCTCCTAATTTTTGGCATGGTTTTTTCTTCTGTTATACAGCCTATTGATGTTATAATTCCACTGTGGTGGCTTGATTTTTGAGTTAATTCTGTACTTCTTCTGGGTGTGTACAGCTGCCTCTATGCAGCTATCAACATGCTTGTAAAGGGTTTCTGTGAACAGTTCCATGTAGGCAGCAGTGTTCTCAGGGATTATGGGGGCTTGAAATTCTGCCAGGTTATCACTTAAAAATAGCAAGTTAGCCTTAGATTAGTTCCTGAATATTCCTGGGATAGCTGGGGTTCCAAATTTTATTTTTACTTCAAAGGAGACCATTTTGTTGTCTGACCTTACCAGAGAAGATGTTACACTAGGGGGTGTGCATCTCTCTCTCATATTAGTGAGGACCAGATCCAGTATGGTTGCTCTTCTGGTTGGTGTACTGACAATCTGGTCCAGGAAGTTTATGTTTACAAAATACAGGAATCTCTGGGCCTGTATGTTTGATGTCATATATGATTCCTAGTTAATATTGAAGTTATTAAAGTTGCCCATGAACATGATACCGGGTTGAATGGTGATTGTTTCCAATAATTTTAAATATATGGTAGAGTCATATAAGGGGACCTATAGCATGCAAGGAAATGGTATAGGATTTTTCCTATGGTAATTTGAATGTGAAAAAGCTTAAGTGCATTGTTTGACCAGCCTTGAGGAATATTTATTTTTGATGTAAATCAAGACACCTCCACCTTTAGTCCCTGTCTGTGTAGTAGCTGCTCTAAATGTTTGGAAAGCATTATAACCTTGCACTGTTGGTGTGCTCTCTGTGGCTTTAAACCATGTCTCAGTGATCATACAGACATCAGCATTCTCTAGCATGAAGAGAACTTCTAAGAACTGAAATATTTTATTTATTCTTCTAGTGTGGTGGTACAGCGGTAGCGTTGTTACCTCACAGCAAGAGGTTCTCCTGTTCGATGCTTGGCTTGGGAGTGCCTTCTGTGTGGAGTCTGCATGTCCTGCCTGCAGTTGGGTAGCGTTCGAAAGACGTGTGCGTAAATGGGTGTGCCTTCATTGAAGGTTGGGCATCGAGCTGGCACTTCGGCATGAATAGGTGAATTATATTTACGTATTGAATTTGATATTTTTAAGTTTTTAATCATTTAGATGTATAATTAGTGATATATGCAATAATGTGCCTTTAAGGAAGTTATTTAAGAGGGCGGAGTTGGTGCCAAAAAAGTAATTTAAACTGTTACGAGCCATTTGTAATGGCATTCTGATGAAGTCCACAGTAGTGGATGAAAGCGCTTAATGTTTATTGATTGTACCAACATGGTCGAATAAAGGATTACTTACCACAGGTTATCATTTATTGTGCATCCAGTATACTCCAGCACTTTCAATTTTTCCTTTTTCTGGTGTCGCTCAGCTGGCGTATTGGTTTGATTTGACTTGTTGTTATGGATGTAACGAATGATATACCTAAAGGTGGAAATGACCAAGAGGACATGCTGAAATTACAAACGGACATTAGTGCCCTGAGAGATGAAATATCGAGACTTTGGAACATCATTACTCGTGGGGATGAGTCACCTAAATCGAAAACCAACATAGTACCGGGTTGTGGTGCCGATATTAGTGGTATGGATATTGATTTACCTAATCAGAACTGGTCACAACGGTACTAATGAAAGACAATCTGTAGAAGTCATAAGTAGGGATGAGCGTTTCTATACTAGTCATGCTGCTGACAAAGACTATACTTTTGATTTTTCTTTGTTTAAAACCTCGGAAGATAATTTACGTACTGGTGCTAGACCTAAATGCCCTATGGAACAGAGAACATATTCTACGGTTACCAATAAGGTAACTAACACCATTAAAGGTACTATACCCAATAGTTCTAGTCCCAAATCTAAGGGAATTACACCTACTAGTATTGTTAAAGGCGTTGACCAACTTGATTGTTTTTTAGCAAAGAAATTTGATTTTAACAACGAACAACCATTTGTGGCTCGGTCTGAAGGGAGCCCCGTGATGTCTAAAGAGACATTAAAAGACTATATTTATATGTTTGGTAAAAATTTATTAGCAGTTAAAGGATTAAAAATTGATAATGCATATCTATAAATAAATGTATAGAATTGAAAATTGTACCCATGGGACTACGTTTTTTCAAAGTCCCTATGGGTATTGATATGAATGAAACAAATGTGCAGGATTTTAATAATTTATTCGATAGTTTTGGCATGGACTTTATGAAGTTATTGATTGCAAAACATGATGAAAAATTGAGTAAACTACTTAGTGAAATAGAAAAATTGAATAATATTATAGTCAATGATTTATGCTTTCCGCAATGGAAAGACCTATATAACAAACAGTTTTCTTATGCTGAAAAGAAAGCTCACAATATATATATTAAGAAAGACAAAAAAATGCAGAGAGATTCTGCGCAATATAAGAATAATAAAACTTATATATGGAAGAAATTTAATAATTATCAACGGACACATGAATTCAAACAGACTAATAGTAATGATAGATATGATCGAGATAATAGACTGTATGATGACAATTATGACAATCGAGGAAATTTTCACAGGGAGAAACAATATGTAACAAATCACACTCAGAGGAAAGGTTGGAAATGGAGAAAACATATGGACAGTTGGGATTAGTACCCCTGGAATTACCAAATACAGTTAATGACATTATTTATTGCCACAATAACTTTAATATTTACAATTACACTAATTTAGACTTAAAAATGGAATATTTTTCATTATTTGCGAAAGGGAGTAAATTTGTACCCACACCTTGTTTTAAATTGATTGACATCATTTTTGACATCAAGTTATTCACACGAAAATTAAATTTAGCTGTGTGTTTTAAGAATAAAATTGGATATAAGAAGGTAGACATCAAGAAAAAGAGTAGCTTTATATACCTCCTGCACATCGTAGTATAACTTGTTTTGAAAAAGCAGTGACCAACGAGGTGTATAGTATTAATAGTAAATTAATTTTAAAAAAAAACGCTGGATAATTTGAGTAATGGAGAAAGGAAATTACTGGACGAGTTAACAACTAACAATGACATTAGGATCATGAAACCCGATAAAGGGGGAGGAGCTGTATTATATTACACCTTGGACTACGTTAATGAAATTTACAAAATTTTATATGAATCAGGAAATTATGAAACTGTTTCTATAAACAAAATTAATATTGGTTATAAACGTATAGATTTATGTATCGGCGAACTATTGCTTGATCATAGAATAACTAAGGACACATATGACTTTATGAAGGTGGAATACCCCACTTTAGCCAGTATTGTAGGGATTCCAAAGATACATAAAAACATTGAACACCCCCCCTTTCGGCCTATCGTTTCAGGAAGTCGTTCTAAAGTTTATCCATTAGGTGTAGTCATTGACAACTGGCTTAAACCTATTTATAATGGAATTACACACCTGGTTAAAGATTCATGGCCTTTTTTGTCCAAGTTAACTAAGGATATATGGTCAGAGGACATTATGTTTATCACCATAGATGTGGTAGACCTTTTTTCCAGTATAACCAAGGAAACAGGTCTAGAATATTTTTGTAACAGTTTGACCAAGTTTTCGGGCTTGGACTGGGACAAAATTTTAGTTATTATGGACCTCATGTCACTAGTACTCGACCACAATTATATACAATTTGAGGGCGAGAATTTTAAACAAACAAAAGGCGTAGCTATGGGAGCTGCTTGCGCTCCCATATACACAAATCTAGTTATGTTAGAATGGGAAATCACCCATTTATTTACTAGTGAATATTACAAGAATATAGTTTACTATTCACATTACTTGGACGATATGCTTGTCCTTTGGAGGGGGGACAAGCAAAGTATTGACTGCTTTATGAAATATTTAAACCAATCCAGTAGTTTCTTAAAATTTACGTTCACAAATAATTATAAGGGCATCGCTTATTTGGACTTATTCATTTCTAAAACCGAAATGGGTTTTAAATCAAATATATACAGGAAAAAAACTTTTTCCAACAGCTATTTGGAATATAATAGCTGTCACCCACGGGCTATGATGAGGAGTATATACAAAGGTCAATGTATCCGAGCAGCGCGCATGACCTCTGACTACTCAGATGTACTCAGAGAGATACAATATATACAAGAACTATTTAAAAATCGAGGATACCCAGAAGACATGTTAAACAATATCTCTGCATATGTTATCCAAGAATGGGGTAAAAAATATCCCCCATTATTAGGCAGAGAATTTAAGAACAAAGATGCTATATACGATAACAAGTATGCAAGAGCTTGTATTTTGGAATACTCTCCATACGTTGGATTTATTAAAAACATTATAAAAAATAATTGGAACATCTTATTAGTGGATGAAGAAGTAAGTGATATAATTGGGACTTCTCCAACATTTGTTTATAAGACTGGAATGAATTTAAAAAAGAAATTAGAACAATCAACTTTTAAAAATCATAAAATTAATAGTTTTGGCAGTACTAAAAAATGTGGCGCATGTAAACAATGTTACGTTATTTTAGAAACAGAGAATCTTATATTAGATAATATTAATAGGACCACTATCAAATTTCTGAGGGGTAATTGTAACATGAAGAATTTAATATACCTAGCAAAATGCAGTTTCTGTTCAGGATTTTACATAGGGAAAACTGAATGTTGTTTTAAGAAACGCATATACGATCATTTGTATTCTATTAAAAATAAGGATATGAATAACGCGCTAAGTAGACATATATTTGAATATGGTAATGAGCACACTTTTAAATTTAGTATTATTGATCAAGTGAAGATAGACTCTAAGGGAGGTAATTATAAGATTTTATTGAGTAAAAAGGAAGTTCTCTGGCAAATTTACACTGACGCTGCTAGGAAACCAGGACTGAATGATTTTATTTCGATAAAACCTATTTTGGAAAAACAATAATATTACATTTTTATTTGCATTACTTGATGTCCTAGCTTGTAATATGTGACTATTTTTGTTTGTTTTTCTTCTATTATATATTTACTTCACGCAGTATAGTATTTTATAGTTTTGCTGACTATTATATGAATTTTTGTCCATGCTTATCAAGTTATTTTAAAGTTGACAATTGGTATTAACAGATGAATATCTATACATATATTCATTTTTTATATTTTAACTATATTATTTATGTACAGATAGATGACAGCATGAATAGGTGAATTATATTTACGTATTGAATTTGATATTTTTAAGTTTTTAATCATTTAGATGTATAGTTAGTGATATATGCAATAATGTGCCTTTAAAGAAGTTATTTAAGAGGGCGGAGTTGGTGCCAAAAAAGTAATTTAAACTGTTACGAGCCATTTGTAATGGTATTCTGATGAAGTCCACAGTAGTGGATGAAAGCGCTTAATGTTTATTGATTGTACCAACATGGTCGAATAAAGGATTATTTACCACAGGTTATCATTTATTGTGCATCCGGTATACTCCAACACTTTCAATTTTTCCTTTTTCTGGTATCGCTCAGCTGGCGTATTGGTTTGATTTGAATTATTAAACTCAGTCATCTTTTGTTTGTATTGTGGCATCATCCTTGGAGAAGGTAAAATGCTGGTCAATACTATGTTCATACCAGCCTGGGACCCATATTCTGAGAACTTCATGATGTCTCTCTTCATATAATCTAGTAAGGTACATATCAGGTCATTTATACCCACGTAGACTATGACTGTGTCGTTCTGGTACTTGTGGTCCAATAACCTGAGTGCATGTATAATGTGGCATATCCTGACCCCTGATAAGCAACTGACCGTGACTTTCTCCTTACTCAGCCTAATGGGAGGGACATGAATGTGTCTCACAGTGGAGTCTTCAATGAACAGAATGTTGAATTTTGTGGTGGCTTGCCCTACAGACTTAGAAGTAAAGGCTCCATGAGATGTGGCTGCATGTGGTGATGTGGGTGTTGTTTTGAAAGAGGGTATTCAGGGTTTTTGAGGGTATTTGTTATATGTACTTTGTCTAGGGGGTCTTTGGGACTCAGGAAGGTTACATTTAAGTGCCTCAGCATATGTGGGTGTATTTGTCTACTTTGAATTGTGTGTGATGGGTGCAGTGTGTATACTACTGGCAACCTTATTGACATTAGGAGTGGTTTTATGTGAGAGCTTTACCTCCAGCGACATTGTGTAAATACATCTCTCACATACCATGTCAGTTTGTTTGAGAGTTAACTGGTTGTATATTAATATGAGGCACTTTCTGCACTGCCTCATGATGCCTATATTCACCAATCTAGTAACAGAGATAGTGGGAAAGTTCATATCTATGGCAACATACCCTTTTTTATTGATTAGACAGCTGGAGTGAGAATACAAAGTAATCAGGAGTATCCAGTTTGCAACTCTGGGGACAGTGCTTGTCACTGCAAACTAGATATGCTGTGTGCAACAAGGTATTGGTGAAATTTCAAAGGTGCTTTTACAGGAAAAATGTCAATTCAAGGTGTCTGGATCTATATGGGGCACTGCCAAACACTTTCACACTTACTTCATGATATGTCTATAGAATATACTCAGTTTTTTTTAATTTCTCAAAGTCTTTTGGGTTTCTAATACCATGATGGATGATTAAAGTTCATGAAATTATTATTGTTTCAATCTTTGATGTTAGCCAGAAGTACTCTTCGCAGAACCCACTCCTTCTGCAATTCGTTCAGAGTTACATGTATCAGTAACATATCCAAGTATGATTGTGAATTATCTTTTATAAGATCCATTGCTCCTACTATTATTGGAACTGCCTGGGTATCCTTCTTCCACATTGCCCTCATCTCTGGCTGCAGATCTTGGTATTTTATGACTTTGTGTCTCTCTGTTTGTAAGACATTGTAGTCACTGGGTGTATCAATTTCAATGATCAATGCTACTTTTGTTTTCTTTTCATGGACTGCTGTATCTGGTTTTCTCGCATCTATTTTTTGAATTGTTGGCAATGGGTGATCCCATGTGATATAAACTTCATCATTTTCTATAATGCTTTGTGGCTCATGTTTCCAGTGTTTTTCGGCTACTGTGATATTATAATGTTTGCACAATCCCCAATGCAATAGTCTTGCCACATTATTATGCCTTTCAGTATACAGTCCTTCTGGCATTAGTATATCACAACCAGCAACAAGATGTGTGACTGTTTCCAATTCTGTTTTACCAACACTATATTTGTCTGTTTCTCCCACATGTTCATAGGTTCATATGTTCATAGGTAGGTACTAGGCTATTGGCCCTAGGGCCTATATAAGCCTAGCCAAACAGTACCCTTGCTTTTGCCACCCAAGAAAATTATTTTCCTGTGCCCCTGTCAAGCAGAGCCACAGAAGTGATCCCCGGGGTGAATTTCCTATCTCTCATCCAATCATCAAGATTTTTCTTGAAGAGTGCTAATGAGGAGCTTTGTTTGATATAGATAGGTAGTTTGTTCCAGAGTATGAGAAGTTTCTGAGACAAGAATCTATCCCTCCAGCATGTTCTGTTTATTGTGGTGACAAGGTTTAGGTCCTTAGAGCATGTAGCTTGGAGGGATTGGGATTTCTTTACATGAAGCATGTCCAACAGCTCTGGGTTTGACATAGCTTTGTATGTTAGGAAGAGATCTTTTCTGAGTAAACCAAAGTGTATGTAGTCCACTATCTTGGGTCGCCAGTGTTAACTTTTTGCCTTTTGGTTTAAATTCACCTCTCCTTAACCATTCCTGTGTTCGATCCTGATCAACATGAGGTTGTTCCAACAGAACTAAAAAAACTATTGGCAACCACGCCAAATGCTATGCGGTCTTGAGACGCCTTAAATCCAAACTTCAGTTCTTGTCTAATAAACGATGAGCTGTAAGCCAGATGGTGCAAAAAATCCAAGGTTTAATAAAAAACCAAATGGTTACAAATTGTCCAAAGTTTAAAAAAACGAATGGTTACAAGTTAAGTGCTTTCACCCGTTCCAAACACGGGCTTCATCAGAACTAATATTTTCTTAAAAACAGTTACAATTTAAATAACCTGCTTGGCGCCAAAAACTTGGCCATATTTAAAGTTGCAGATCCTAAAAAACAGACACCTGCTTATCCAATACAAAATAAATGTCAATGCATTTCATTTGTTTAACCAATAATACCATCCTAACCTAAGTGTATAATAAAAGAATCATCAAAAGTGTAATTAATTTAAAACAAACTCTCTAAAAGAATGCTGTTGCTAGTTAAACATATTAAGCAAAGGCCTTATGGAGATAAAATCATTAAGCCCTGGGGGGGGGGGGATGCATCTGTAAACAATTGCCACCACAATTCCTTGTAAGATAGCAAACCTTTATAGTCTCCCCCCTTCGGGTCAATCTTAATGATGTCCAAAATAGCAAACATAAAGTGGTGATTGTCCCCCCATTGTTTTATGTGCCTATACAATGCATTTTTTTCATCCTTTTTAATACAGTACAAATGGCCGTAAATTCGCTTATTAAACTGCCTTTCGGTCTAAATTAATTGTATATTTGGCTAAATGTTGTGCCTGTTTGGGTTTCTACATAGGTAAGACCAGTTGTTGCAGATGTCTTGAGAGGTACATACCAAACAGGGCATTGTTTTCTATAACGGTTCTAATGAGGGATGAGTACAGTGGGACAATGACCTCCTTTTTTCTGGATGAAAGCCTTTAGTAATGAGGTGTGGCACATAGAAGGATTTCCTGACTGTTGTGGCGATGTGGTTATCGAAGGTGATACCACTGTCCACCTGTGTTCCTAAGTCTTATCACACTTTCAGTGTTTAGTGTACTGCCACCTATGTGGTAATTCACGGGTACATGTTTTTTTCCCAAAGGGAATAATTATACATTTCTTGGCATTGAGCTTGAGCCCATGGCTCTGGCACCAAGCATCTGTTTCTGTAAGGCCCTTTTGTAGAGTATCCACATCATTTGGGGATTCAATAATGGCTTCCAGTTTGCAGTCATCTGCAAACTTTGTTAGCCAGAGTCCCTTAGTGTTGGCCTGTACTTCAGAGAAGTAGATGCCAAACAAGAGCGGTCCCAGGACTGAACCCTGAGGTACTCCACTTGTCACTTGTCTGGAGCTGGATTTGGAGTCGGCTACTTTTACAGTGTGGGTTCTGTCAGTAAGCCAGTTGGCAACCCATCGAGTGACGTAGGGATTAATGCCCAGCTTAGTAAGTCTATCTATGATTCCAGAGTGGGGGATGGTGTCAAAGGCCTTGGCGAGGTCTAGATAGGCTGTGTGGACTGCCTTACCCTTGTCCACGGCTCTGGAGACCGATTCGAAGAAGTCAATCAGGTTCAGGAGACAAGATCGGTCCTTCATGAACCCAAACTGGGTGGAGTCCAGTGTTTGAAGGTTGCCAATGTCTTTGTTTCTAAGTTCCATGATAATATGTTCCATGACCTTGCAGATCAGGCTCATCAGACTGATGGGGCAGTAGTTCCCGGGATCCAAGGTGAAGCCCCCCTTGTGGAGTGGGATAACTGTAGCTGTGCGCCACTCAGTGGGCATGAAGCCTGAGGTGAGGCTATTATTAAACATGACACTTAGGTGAGGTGCCAGTTCATTTTGTAGTTCATGTAGTACACAGCCCAAGATGTCATTTGGTCCCACAGATGCTGTATTCTTCACTTTGGAGAGTGCATTTTTTACCTGTGTGGCCATTATTACTGGAATTTGACAATCTTTCGGTATTGAGATGGGCCATTTAGGGGGTGAAAGGGGGGTGAAGTTGGCACTGAATTGATGTGCCAGGATATTGGCAATATCCTTGGAATCAGTATATTTAATGCCATTCTGTTGTAGCTCAGAGCAGATCTGAGCATTACCATTTAGATTCTTGACATAGTTATAGAATGCCTTGTAGATGACTTTGGAATCTTTGGCAATTTTATTTTCATAACTAGCTTTGGAGTATTTTATGAGGCAGCTCAGTTTCTTACTGAGGCTGGTAAGGGAGTTTTTGCATCCTGAGATTTTCCTCTTTTCTGCAACAGTTTCTTCCTTTCGTTGTAAAAAAAAAAAATAGTTTGCTTATGGCAAGAAACCACCAGATTGGCTTCCTTTTTTTGGAGGAAAGCATCTTGGTTCTATTTGGGATGGCACGATTCATGCATGAGTGGATGTGCTCGTACAGTGCCTTAGTGCAGGATTCAGCAGTCGAACTTTCAGTTCCCATCTGCATGGGTGTCATGAAGTTTGTCACTTCTGACTTGAGTAGCATGAAGTTGGCTTTGGAGAAGTTTTTTATGGAGGTTTCCTTACTGGGGGTGGGATGTGGATGTTAAGGGTGATTAGCTTATGGTCAGACCTGATCAACGAGGGGGTGACCATAGGTGTGGAGCATCAATTTCCCATGTTGGTAATTACCAGGTCTAGGATATTGGAACCCCTGGTGGGACTATGGATTAGTTGATCCAGGGCATTGGAATTTATGAATTCCAAGAACCGTTGGGCAAAGGTGTTGGTACATGAGTAGTTTTCCCAGTTAATGGCAGGGTAGTTGAAATGACCCAGTATTAGGGCTGTATCTTAATATTTTCCATTATGTTTAGAAAGGTGTAGTGAAAATCTTGGGGCATGGTAGGGGAATCTGTAGCAAGCTACAATTTGGATTGCAGTCTTACCCAGTGTTAGTTGCACCTGGAGAATTTCAGACGCATTGTGTTGGGCAACTAGCCTGGTGGTGTGAATATCCTTGGTGAATATGGACACTCCTCCACCTTTAGTGTTTCGGTCCTGGTTTGGTGGTCGAAAAGTGTGGTAAGAATTGTAGCCTGGTATTGCAGGGATGCTCTCTGGAGCCTTGAACCAGGTCTCAGTTACTGCACAGATATCGATGTTCTCCATTTTTAGGAGTGCATCGAGAGAGTGCATTTTGAGGTTTAGACTTCTAGCACTGAGTAGCATTACCTTCAGAATTTGCATGCTTGTACCTGTTACGGTGGTGGTTTTGTCCTTTGAACTTTGCCTAAAAAAGGCACTATAGGGGTGGCAAGAGCCTTAGCCAGTAACCTGAATCCCTGGGGTGACAGGTGCAGACCATCTCTGGCAAAGCATCGTGGTCTGTCGATCATGTCATCCCAGGCAGACAGATACTGGATCCCCTTTGAATGACACCAGAAGCTTAGCCAATTGTTGAAGTCAGTCATTTTGTCCTTATATTGTGGTATCATTCTGGGCGACGGCAGAATGCTACTCAGGGCTAGGGTCATACCTGCCTGGGCCACATGATCTAAGAGCTCTTCCATGTCTCTTTTCATGTAGTCCAGGGAGGTACGTCTCAAGTCATTCACTCCAACATGGACAATGACAGAGTCATATTTGTACTTGTTATGGAGTGACTTGAGTGCATGCATTATGTGGCAGATCCTGGCACCCGACAGGCAGATGACTGTAATTTTCTCCTTGTTCAGCCTGGTGAGTGGGACATCATCATGCCTGACTATAGAGTCACCTATGACTAAAGTGTTAGGTACGTTTTCTTGCCTTAGGGGCTGTTACTGGGTGGCACACTCATGTTTTGAGCTATGTGACACTTTGGTTGTGATTGGTGTTTGTTTGCGTTTCAGCTTCAGAGGTCCTTGTTGCTTGGGCAGGTTACAGTTAAGGGTCTCTGCATATGTGGATTTAATGTTGCTATATGTGGGAGTTGGTAGTGTGGGTTTAGAAGGACTACGTGTAGCTTGAGGTGTAGTGCAGGTGTTAACCTTCTCCTCTTGATTGTCTAGCACAATCTTGGGTGGAGAGAGCTTTGCTTCCAGTTTGGCTATGTAAGTGCATCTCTCACAGGTTGTAGTGTTGGGTGGTAGAAGGAGAGGGTTGTCTGTGTACATGAGGCAATTTCTGCATTGCCCCAGTATGCCCAGATTCACCAGGTGGACAGGAGAAATCACCAGAAGCTGACCCTTGGACATGCCTGGTTTGGTGCTTTTTTTGTAAAGTACAGGAGCTGTTTTCCCTTGCCTTAGCAAGGTACTTTGCAATTATAGGCTGTTTAGTGCCTACAATTAATTTCTCCTTATTAGCAAGAAGAGATGAGCGCTTGTATCAGTTTAAGGCTTCCTAGTACTTTCCAGCAGGTATTAGAGTAAGTGCTAGTCACAGGGATGCTTAAAGGTAAGATTAAAAAAAATGGTTTATCCTAAACACTGCAGTGTGCACTAGATAAGTATGATGTGAAAGTAGGTAACATTACATTTTACCTGTCTAAAACGTTAAGTTTTAGTGGAGAGTCACTATTTTTAAAACAGCAAGATAGACTGAAAGAGGGTGGTCACTTTTGTATTCTGGTACTATGGAATACAGTAGGATGGCTGTCTCAGAGGAACAGTGGCACTATTCTAAGATCAGCTCTAAACTCTATTACAGAGAATCAGCTTATTTATCCTGTGAGAAAATTTATGTCCTGGTGCTTGTATCTGTCATGCCATCCTTTTGCTCACTACGCAAAGTGTATAATTACAGGAAGGATGGATACATAGACTGTCTGCTAAACTTGAAACTTCATCCTATGACTCAGCTCTCACATCATCACCAAACTCCTGCATAATGCATTTAGTACTTGCAAATCTGTGTCCATCTACTAATACACGTTATGATCCTATCCAGTTTCACATATGAATAAGCCCATCCCCCCCCAAAAAAATACGTAAACTCCGCCAGCTGAAACACTTGCTTCTCTTCACCTGTAAAGAATAACCCACCATTTTCATGGAGAGAATCATGTCCTGTGATTTACAGGTGTCAGCGGTGAATTACTTCAGTGCATTCTAAAATTCATAGGCTAAGATGACATAAATTGCAAACATGAAACCCTAGTCTCTCAAAACTGGACTTCCTCATGACATTGGCTATGCCTAAGTACCCAATCTTTTGACAAAGGTAATCATAGTTTATTCAACAGCTATGCATATTTATCTAAGTTCTATTTTTTCATAGGAAAGATCTTGCTTAGTTTTGGTATACAGACACTTCATGGGGTAACTTTTAAAAATGTGATAGTTAACGGTTCGCTCATAGGTTCATAGGCAGCTGCCCTTGTGGACCATTTTAAGCCTAGCCAGTTTTACTCAAAGGTGAAAATCAAACCATGCCTCATGTCTGAGAGATAAACACCTTAACCATTATGCCAACCTCCGAACCCTAACCCCTTATGCCAACCCTCAACTCTCAGCAGCAGCCCCCACCTCGGGCACTGTGAAAACAAATTCCTGCTTACAAAAATGTACTACCTACTAACAAAACTTTAAATAGTTTTTTGAGGTATTAAGCATATTGAGAATACTATGACTTAGCTCTCAGCAGCAGCCCACATCTCCTGCGAGCATATATACAGACCTACCACTTCATATGTAGAAGGTCTGAAACTGTCTGCAACTCATACTGCAGTGGTAAATATCATCCACATAAGACATAAAAGCAGTGGCAAATCCTGCAAAAAAATAAAATTTGGAGTTAGAAAACTAGCAGATTACTAAATCAAAAAACATTCAGGCTTTATTCAGCCCAGTGCAACAAGGCATCAGGCAATTCCATCCAAAAATAACTCATTAAAGCAACCATAAGAAGTAAAGCTTCATTAAAGGTAAAATCTGCCACCAGGGTATACAAGCGTCTATATCATAACATCGCAAACTGAAAATATTGAACGCTCACATGAGCAAAAATGCTGAAACTCGAATTCGGCCCCACCCCCTGCTAAATATATATTCCAACTCTGAGATCACACTACAGTGAGGAAAGGTCAAATATCCCAATCTTCACTGTGCTGCGATCTCAAAAACCGACCCTCAACATTTTGGCACTTTTGCTGTTGTGCCGTTCGACATTTTCACTCTGCGATAATATGATACAGATCCATATACAACAATATGAACACCTTCTAAAATATCCAAAACTGAAGAAGGGACAAGAATGCAGCATTCTAGAAAAAATGTGATATAAACGTAATAGTCATCACAGAAATATCAGTCTCCCTAGAATATAGATTTTGAACACACTTTAGGTCACAAAAGAAAACCCTACCTAGTCTTTCTCCTTGAACATGATCCCATCTAAAATTACATCCAGGATAGTCACCTCTGCCCCAGTAAGGTCACACACCCCAGTCTATAGGACCATATGTTAGAAACCTTAATCCATGCAATAAAAATAGTCCAGGATAGTATACGCCTAATGTACTCTCTTAATAAGCCATTAAAACTGGATAAATCCCTGACAGTTGGAAACAGGCTGCTGCAGTCCCAGTCTTCAAGGGAAGCCCATCCATGGGTGGGAATATTTATGGACATGTCAGCCTCACAAGCATATTGTAAAAGGCAAGGATGAGAATTATTACTGAACTTACTCTGTCATAGGCACACACATAAAAAATTCCTGCTTCACATCCTAACCTAATATGGCTTGTAAGAGTAGATCACATATAGTTAAAGTTGTAAATATTTTCAAGGGTATGACCATCTCCCTGGATATAAGTTTATCAGTCCACTTAGCTTACTTTGATAAAACATTTGATGTTATACCCCATGAAGAAATCAAGTATAAACTCAAAGAACTAAAGCTGAATGAAAGCATAGTAACTCAGCTCTACAAATGGCTACATGTGTGTGCACAACATGTAAGACTAGGAGAATCCCCACTACAGTGCAATCCTTTTTATAGTCTTTTTCCCTGATGTCAGAACAGACTCTCATATCTGGCTCAGCAAACATGTAGATATTTGTAGGTTTGAGCTTTGTCCTTAAAGTTACTAATACCACTGTCCTTCAACACATACATATGATACAGGAGAAATGACCTTCCCTTAAATATAAAAAATCCAGCATTCTAGCAGTTGGTAACCACCCCACAAGTAGTTTAAATACTATGGATAGGCAATAACTGAAGGCTGAAAACACTGAAGGATTATATAATCCATAAAGATGCTGACATTTCTTTGATAACCATATTGTTTCTGCCATCAACAAAGATTATGAAGAAGATTATCTGATCCTCCATGGGATCTACAGCTGTACCAGATAATTCACTGACCCTGTGTATACGACACTAACCATCCAATTACATAATACTGCACATTGCTTCGTGACTTGCTCGCTCGCCATCTGGTGGAAATGGAAAAGGTATAAAGATTCATCCCAAAGAAAATCAAAAGGCTTCAGTTCTTGTCCTACAGCCACAGAGTATATCATTATTTTTCTTCTCTGTATCCTGTTTTTTAAAAGATATCCATGACTGGTAACACACATTATTAAAGGATCCTTTACTTTCTGAAACCTTTTGCTTGCTTTTCTGAGCAGAAAAGGACATTTGGCTCTAATAACAGTCAATATCAACCATACTACTGAATGGGCTCCTTTCTACATTCCTTATCGGTCACTATTTACTTATTGCCACTAAGTGACTTTGTCTATTTGAGAAGTTTACAGTTTGACTGCTATGCTGATGACACAGCTTTACCTGTCATTCCCCAAGGATTCTATGCATGCCCTAACATCAGTCTCTCAAGATCTGGAACTTATCCAAAACTGGATACTCAAAAATAGGTTCAAACTGAGTATCTCAAAGACAGTTGCTTTGTTGGTGCATACTATGTTTGGGGAATGCTTCCAGTTCTGTCACATGATATTTTCTATTAAAGTGACAACTCTACCTCTTTGTTAAGGGTTTGCTATTCTGGCATGGTTCGTAATGACAGAGAAACCCATAAGGACCACGTTTCTGCTATTGTCAAGTCTTTATGTTTCCACCTATGGAATATCAGCCTTATCAAGTAAGGGTGAGGAAATTCCTCTCAATGATCTCACAACTGTAGGTCATGCCTTTCATGCCCCCTTTATCGGTTTATCTGACGCTGACCTAGCACATCTCTAACTTGTAAATAATTCAGTAGCCTGTCTTCTGACAGACGTTTCATACAATCATCACATTTTTCCAGTCTTACACTAGCTCTGAGGATCTGCTTGTTGTAATCTGATACAATCTTGACACCCTTGTCTATCAATGTTTCATCTACCAAAGTCCTCTCCCATGGAATTTTCTCCATAAATGACTTAGACACTCAACCATACCAGTAGGGTTTAAAAGGAGCTTAAAATCATATCTACTCCATTTTGCTTGTAACTAAATTATTCTGCTATTTATGTGTCTGTATTCCCTAATTTGACAATTTATTTGTATTTTCTATTTTAATTTTTGTATGTGTCTTTACCTCTCTTGTAATGCATTGGAGTTGTACAATTTCTGGGTTAAGGCATTTAAATAAAGTTGAACTTGTGCTACTGTGAAACATGACACCTGCAAATCTAAAGAATTCCCACACTTACGGAATAAACTTTCTCTGTCAATTAAATCAGTCCATAATTTTAAGAAGAAACTTGTTGAAAGACTATTTTTGCACTGTTTGGTCTTTCCATGATACCACATGCATCAAGCTCCTCCCTCAGTGGCCAGAAGACTTTGACCTTGCTTGCCAAATCTAGGAACCATTAAACTTATGAACCCAGTGAAGGCTGTGAATCAAACATGAGAAGCCATAATATCTTGCTAGTGGGACAAATTTGTAACAACAAAATACCTGGAGTTAACAATACTGCAAACCAGACTTAAAATTGCTTTAGGGAGACATTGCAACCTGGCAGTCCCTGAAACATTCTCACTTTGAAGATTACATTGTGGTGTGGCTATAACAGACACATGCTTCACTGGACTATGTAAGCAGTTTGTGACAATGCTATGTGTACCCCAGACCAAAAGTAGGAACACTTCAACTAGGTTAAAAGAAAGACTAAGGCTAATTATAAATAGTAAATTTTTATGATGGACTGAAGAATCTTAAAAAAAAAAAAGGTTGCCCCCCCCCCCCCCCCCGGTGTATGTAGCAGAATATGGAGGGATTACTGAACATCTACCAGGCATGGAAAAAACACATCCGGTTAATGAAATGCTCTTTCACCTTCTTTGGCTCTAAGAATAAATTATGGTATTCATTCAGTGGTCAAGTACATGGTACCACAAATAATGTTTTCAGTTACCATTAGCATGCAATGTTCAGTCAGTCAAATTGCTTTCCAACTGATGAGTTTCACCTATATCCCTTGGCAGTTCAAGTACTGGACAGGAAGCTATTATAACACAGTGAATGTAAAACTTTTTAAAATAGTCCGTTGTCATTCCGATTTACGATACTATTACCCCTGCTTTTATGAATGCATACTGGGCAAGACACAAGTGTGTAGATAAATTCAACGAAACCACTTTGGTGAATTAACACCCTAAATATAGCCCTTTAACTAAATATCAGGATGGTGTAAGATAAAAACTATGTCCATACTGTTCCCTCAGGTGTAACATTTTTGTTTCACTATTTGCATTTAATGACTCCTGATGTAATAATACATGTAAACACTAATGGAATGTCTAATTATACTATGTTTTTGCCTCTTATATATGCAATATTTGCTTTACTTACGTTAAAACTTTTTGTCAACATTGTTTTATAATGTATTGTCTTTGTAAACTTTGGAGGTTTTCTCCCTGGGCCTCCACTGAAAATGAGTTTCTGACCCAGTGGACTTTCCCGGTTAACAAATGTCAATAAATAAATAAATAACATAACATACATATTACAAACATTATAGAATATGTAGCCTAAAAATGATCTAAGACATAAAACAGGTATAGATTAAGTTCAAAAATTACTTCTTTTCTTATCAAATCTTACAGCTATAGATGTAAACGCTGACTGATCTCAAAAGTTGAAAGTGTTACCAAAATATTTTTTAATTACATGAGAAAATGTAAATGGAAAAAAATTATGACTGTGGCACTGTAATATGTTAGCAATGAATATCCACGTGAAATCCCAGCCGTGGGATATCATGAATGCGCAGAAGAAACTGTGCAGACTTCACAATGAGTTAAGACATATGTCAGGGTGACGTAGATCCTAGGTGTGCTATCCCTTATATAACTATAAAAATAATAACTGCTGCCACATGTAAAAAAAAAAATCAAAATACTCAAGTTTCATAGGAACAGACAATAAACCTGGGAGTTTCCTAAAAAGAAAACATGACCAGTCCCTTTGTCAGTTAGGTTAAATAAAATCTTGTCATGGTGGCACATCTCTGCACCATGGTGGAAACCTATAGTTATATAGATTCATAAAAGAGAAGAGGGGTGAAATTAGACCCAAATAATTTTATGACCTATTACCTGACAGTAGTCTTATTTCAGACCATTGAAAGATGTATAATAATAGCTTCTAACACTAGTCCATATAATGGAATAATTGACAAATAAATAAGATTAAAAATCATCTCTTTCTAACTCAAAAGGTAACACACTGGCCAAGAAACAGGGCACAACAGGTCATGGTGGGAATGATACACATCCCAACAGAGGTTATCAGGGGTGTTCCAACAGGGTTGTATACTAGTCAGATATAAAAGCAGAACATGGAACCAACTATGCTGATGACTGACAAAATGAGTAATATTACTAATTACTTCAATAAAACATAATGAAGGTCTCCAAGATGGTCTTCAAAAATACACACCCGATGCAGTAGCAACAATTTCTTCATCCTTGCTCCTAAAATCTGAGAATACCTCACCTCCTCCACCTAAAGAAACTGCAATATCCCTTCCCCACCTTTAAAACATAACTTAAAATCCCCCACAAGAAATCCAGCTGTACTTGCCACACAGCAGGGCATATCATGTAAGGGTCTGTCACCTTTATTCTCTCTCAACTACTAACATCTCTTAACTTCACCTCCCTCACCCTAACTCGCATGACCATGATGTAAACCTGAAACATTATCATGCAAAATTGTAAATTGTGCATTTGTCTCATAATTGTTGCTACATCTATTAATTGACACTGTACAGTTTTTGTGTCACTTCATTTTCTGTTTTGTTTTTGATAGGTACAATATACCGCCTCCCTGGAGCATTATAAGACTTGACAAAAAGACAAAAATTATGACTACAAAATAAAAAGTGAAATAAAAAAATCTAACATCATAATTTAAGATCTACAGACAATGGATGTAATAGTTCAGTCATTTACCAGTGTGTATTTATCATTGTCAGAAAAGCACATTTTCTAGTTTATCGAATTTTAATGGACATGTTTCATCACTCTAGGAAGATTACTGCATTATATTATATCTCACTGATCTGATCTAGTACATTGAACACAGCACTGCATTTATAGTTTTGCAGCAAACCATGTGAAAGAACTTGAAAAGTTACAAATAATTCCTTACCAGAAAAATCAAAGGGTTGGAAAACATAATGCATTCTGAATGATTTCAGAAACTGGCATATTCTGTCTTTTATGGTTTACTAACAGGTTACCTCTGCTTGAGCTATACCTAAGGCAATGCGTATTCTAATTCTGTTTGAAAGTCGACACCTGGAGTGCACTGCTGAGGAAGGTAATGCCAGATGAGAGAACGTAAAATTCAAAGTAAATATCAATTAACAGAAAAAAAGCATAACAGATAGATTACACAATGATTTCCAAGATAATGAAATAAGCTCCCCATTACAGTCAGAAGTCAGTTGTTAGCTCTGTAGCATAGAGGAAAGGAGCCTTTACAAAGACCTAGATGACCCAAGATCAATTAGCAGCTTGATCGCTAGAGAATTCCAGAAGAATAAGGTGGACAAGAGATGCATTTTGTAAGCTTGCCCAATCTGGGAGGGAAGAGTGAGACTTTTGTTTGCAATTTGATTCTCCCCTGGTGATGAGGTATGTTGTGATCGCAAGACAAATGAGCATTAAAATTCAGCATTAGAGGATGAGACTGGAAATGGCTGATGTTATGTATGGTGATGTACGTGGCGTCAGCATAGGGCATCCCAAAAAAATCCCCTGCATACATTATAGCATTTATGATGCTTCTAGATGATCTTTTATGTTTCCCTGTACCTCACTATACCCAAAGAAGTGCCAGCCCCAGTGGGTAGTACTGGGACACTGGACTTTGATGCAATAGGAGCAAACAGGTGGTCAATGGAAAGGTAAACAACGGGGGTGGGGCAAACAAAATGCATCAGTCCTTAACTCCTTTAGAAATAATCTTGCTATGAATATGGGAAACAGAAAACACCAGGATTGGGCTAAATCAGTGAAGCTTCTTGAATGTTAGTCATAAGCTTGGCATTTGAGCTTACAATCCTATGAACCTATGAGGAGATGGAGAAGTACATAAGATGATGATGTGAAATAAGTGGAATGGATAGTTTACATTATGCATATTATACATGTATGTATTATGTTATTAGCTTCCTATTGTAAATGAGAAACACAAACAGAAATTATTTTTTCTCATAATAATGAAGTAGAGAGCATTATGTGCCACACCTGCCTTACTACTTAAATAATAATTGTCTTTAAACACTAAACCTCAGACACTTTCATAGTGACCCTCCCTCAAACCTCTGCACATGACAAAGGTTAGTGTTGAACAGATGTCAGCTTTTTGTGATATTAAAGACCATTAAGAAAAAAGGTAAACCAGAGAGTATCATACTATATTACTGACCAAAACATTTTCAAATAAAAGACAATTTGAAAGAATCTAATTTATAAAAGGGAGAAGAGAGAGTAGGTGGAGGGGCAAATGGAAGGGGGGTGGAAAGGGAAGGAAAGTAGGAAGACTAGAAATGACTTGCTAGGTTAGAAAGCATAACCTCTTAATAACTGACACCACTTATCCGTGTAAATATAATAGTTAAACTGCAGATGAAATACACCTAATACTTACTGCTGGAGTATGAAGGGCAATTGGAATTGGCATGCTCATCTCTTAGCTACAATCACTCTCTCTGTCATTTCCTCCCAAAGCACAAAATATATATAATGCAAAGCAAATAAAATTTGCCATTTTAAATCCTTAACCAATCTAGAGATTGGCATCGTCTTACAGTAAGCAAAAACACCTTGTTTCCCATAGCTATCTTAGCTGCCTTACTGATAAACTCTCTCACCTTCAAATTAATTAGTGTCAGGCATTGCCCTCCCTTTAAAACTCTTAAAACACATCCAAAAGGCTCTGTTTGTAATGTATCCAACTAAGTTTACAGGCTGAAATAGAGCATATCTAATGGTGAAACTTCCTTTTTTAAAACAGTACCTTCTGCCTGGGAAGCACTCTCTCATCAGATAAGAAATGCAGGCAATTGCATTACTTTCAGGAAATACTTAAAGCATCATCTAAAATAAAAATATAAATGCAGCTGTAAAAGCTAATATTCTTTTTTGAGAATAAGATGATTCTTCATTGATATAAGTCATCACTTTGCCCATTAGACCGTACAAGTTACATTGTTGTATTGTATATGGATAAATCACTAGTTTGTTAAAAAAAGTCCTATCCTTAATATATCCATATATATTAATTTTCTCGTTGCAGTGTATCATTCCCGTTTGACCGTATGCCTGCAAATATGTTTCACTGAAATGTAAGCATCCTAATTTTGTTTGTAACATCTCAAAGCAGTATCTCTGCTGTCATATATGTAAAAGTGTTCTGCCTCTGTTTCATGCCATGGCTAGAAAGGATACATGGACAAATCCACTTATCCAGTTAACAAATGTAAAGCAATAAAAATAAAAATAAAATTAATAAATAAACAGTATGATAGTTGAGGGTATTATGCGATGTCAAAATTCTTTATTTAAGAAAGCAAAATGATTTACACTATAGCCATAAATGCAAGCCCACAAACTTTATCTGTATGTTTTATGCTGAGTTCAAACTCTCGTAATGACACAATTGCTTCAATTTAATTGATGTGTTTAAAAGGGGTCTGTGTTAGAATGTTGACAAGCCAGAATGTTCACGGTCATAACATCGAGTTCATAACAGCAAAACAGCACAACATCAAAGTGCAGTAAGACTGAAAGTTAAAACATCACACAGTACAAGTGTGTGATTGTGCAAGATCACAGTACAACTGGGACTGAGGTTTTGCCCATTCACAGCTATAGTGCATTCTCAATAATGGTACATGCAATCAGCAGTGGGTGTAAAATATGGGTGATATTTTAACTGCCGCTGCTACTGCACTTCAGCGTTGTGTCGTTTCACTCCTATGGGCTCAATGACATGAATGCCAACATCCTGGCCTGTAACACAGACACATTTAAAAGTACCACATGGATCAATGATTAGGAAGTATATTTTTTAGTGTAATAAAACTTGCATTTTTGAACAATATTCAGAAACTAGAAACGACAGCTTAACATAAATGGTCAGCATTACTTTAGCTAGGCAATCCCCACTAATCCTTGTCCAGTAATATGCAGTTGATAATAAGGTTATTCTCTCTATCTCACTTAACGTGTAATAGCTGGTCTCTAAACATAAGGTAACCATTTTATAAAAGAAGAAAATAAAATTCACTCTAGTAATCTAAAGTACAATTATTAGACACTTACCAAGAAACCCTAGTTTCATTCCATCTTCACACCTGAGGAAAACCAAATCCTCGTGGAGCCACTTAAGAGCTTTGCAAATGCATGTTTGGAAAAGGTTGGACATGAACAGGCAGACCATGCTGAAGTATGGAACCAAGTGCTGCCAGGCATAAATGCCATTGAGGGATGAACTGTACATTGGGACAATGTAGGAAAAGAGCCAGGCGAATGCCATTACTCATAATGCCACTGGTAAGGATCCTTCAATAGGGCAAAGCCTGACACCCGAGGAAGAATATTTGATATCCCTTGATGGTGATCATGTTGACAGTAATGAGGACAGCACAGATACTAGTCAGCATGGTGTGGATGCTGGTAGTTTGGGCTATGCACCATGTGTACCTACAGCTGCTAGAGCTGGTCAGAATGTTCAATATGCAGTAGAACTTTTGAAGAATTACCCAGGTTGCACTCGGGTATAATTAGTACATACCTCTTTGAAGGGCTCTTCAACAGGTGGAGCAGGTATATCAGGATTACCAATGGTCTTTGAACATACAGAGCACACAGAAATATTGCACAGTATGTATCAATTTCCAACATTTTACCTGCACTACTTAATGTACAACTATATACACATGCAAGGCTAGTGTAGCATTCAGGAGTAAATTGTTTGGCATTTGTTTACAGGTATGTCGGCAAATGAATCAGCAGTAGTAGACTATGGTGCATAACAGTCAGCTGATGTTGATAGCCACTTGGCAGTCAACAGTGATGATATTTGTCTCATTCTTATGACACAGCCTGAAGACAGTGGCACACAGTAACAAAGTGTACTGACAGGGACTGCATTCCTGCAGCATGTTAATACCTCTAACAAGACCCATTCTGGGGCACAGCTCAAGCACCATGGGCACATGCCTTTACCAGATGGAATGGAATCTCCATGAAGTCCTAGCTCTGTTTCAGACCCACATGTGTCCCAATGAAATGGATATGATAGTGTCAGAGGTTGGAATACCAACTGTGCAGCCTTTCCACAGGGGGTACCAGATAGTCAATGAACACAGCGTGCTAGTAAAACAAGTGAGGCATTGTCTGCACAGCAGCAAATGTGTTGGATAATGTCCAAGTGCAGCCACCACTACTGAGAGTTAGGATGGAATGGTGACAGTGTTGTAAGGTATACACGAGGATAGGTCACAGCAATTTCACTAATATATGGAAATGGTGGAGGCCAGGGAGCCATGATGATTTTCCTGTAGAGCACAGTTACTCCACACAGCATCCATATCAGCTTCTCTTTAGTGATAAAATACCAGACATACAGAGCAGACATAGATGAATGAGGCAGAGGTCAAGTAAGCATGCATGGATGATAAGTTGAACATGGAGCACAGGTAGCCAGGTCAGATCAAGCATCCATGGATGCAGAAACCTCCTCAAGTCAGCATGGTAGACACCATTGGACTTAAACATGCTGTAGAAGGACCTCACAGTACAGGTAACAGTCATAGCAGCCAGTCACTGTAAAGGATATTAGCAGTGTATTTGTCATCAGCTGTATAAATCATGCCACCATGGCAACTCAGTCCACTGACAGCACCCATTCCTATTTCTGTGTGACCTCCCAAACACCATTGTTAAGGGACACTGTATATAACACAATGCAGATGTGACCTGCACACTCCATGTCCTACATGCTCCAGTCCTCCCCAGCCAGTGGCACAAGCAATGAAGCAGGACACTTGTATGGCTTCTACAAAACCATGGAGAAAAAAATGCCAAAAAGTTCTACATATCTATAGGGAGCGCACTAAAAAAAAAGATAAAAAAATGAAAAATGAAAAAAAAAAATATATACTTGCCTATGTAGCTAAAACATTTAAAACATTTGTACACAGAATGAAGAGGAGTGAAATTAAATTGATACTTACATTTCCTTCACATGAAAGGGTTAAAAAAATAAACAAAGCATTACATCTTCACATTACTGTCGAGTGTGCTTCATCATGTAAAGGTATTATTAAACTTACCTATTTCCCAATGTCAAATACAGTTCAGGTCTTCAGACCCCCCATGTGGTAGTATCATATGTCTTTGTCCATGGACCAGTATGTAGATAATGACGGATGTGACCGTTATCAGTTATACATTTGTACATGGTATGTGGAGGAATAATTAATGCATAGTGTGAATTGGCCATGTACTACAAAGCACAGTTTACAGTTTGCACTGCATGCACTGTGCTTTCTTTGTTATTTTACGCACATTGTTTGTCAAGGCTCATAGTTATGGACTAGATGCCACTACTTCACCTGCATAGCCATGTACTGTACACAAGTCTGTCTGACAGGGGGCCTATGATTGCTATCCTCACTGTTGCAGGTCCCAAAGGGTACACGGCAGGGAGCTATATGACTGGTTGGAAGTCCTGCTGGCATTTGTGGTAGTACTGGTGTAGAGGACCAGTGCAGAATCATATTGTGCAAAATGTAGCATGTAGTAGAAATGATAAACAAAGTAGCAGGGCCATGCTGAAGAGCCCCCAAAACTCATCCTGGCAATAGAAACAGACTTTAAGCAAGCAAAACACTTTCTAAGTGATGATGTGGACCTGTGACAAGATGTTGCTATAACGTTCCTTCACTGCTCCCTGTGGATCCTGAACTAGTGTCATAAAACCAAGGTTTAAGTGTGTAGCCTGCAACACCTGAAAAACATAAGGGATAGCACATGAAGATGGAACTCTAATGCATTACCTCTTTCTCTTTATTATACAGTTACCTATGAGTGTATTTGTTGAGTTATACTGTACTTACCTACTAGAGGTCTATGTAGTATGTGACTACGCTTGAAGTAGTGGCACAGGTAACTTAAGCACCAACTGTGAGAATCAGATGCACTACAAGGATACTAGGCCAAGACATCCATGATAGAGCCATGCTTATCACACACTATCTGGTAGTAGAAGAAATAGTAGCCTTTCTTGTTATGTTGCCATTTTTCCCATGGACTAGATGAGGTTATAGTAGCATCATGGGTGCAATTTACCACACCAACCACCTCAGGGAAACATGACAGAGTATAAAAGGTATGCATGGTGGTGTGTCTGTAGGAAATAGAGACACCCATCCACATGGGTTAGAATAGCTTCTAGGATCTGTTCTAGTATCCTCAAGAGCAAAGCCAGTGAGATACCCAATGTGTCCCCACTCTGTCTCTGGAAGGTTCATATGGCAAGTAAAGTGATGTCTATTAATGCCTTCATGCCTACTGGTACAGAAAGACTACACATTCCCCCAGTTCCAGTTTGTGGGCCATACTAGCTCACCAAAGCCCTTATCTCCCTGTCCACTCAAAACTGATTAGACACCTGCTGCTCAAAACTGTAATGTATTAGTCATTGTGAATAACACCTATATTGTGGCCATGGAGCACTGTTAAGTAAATCAGGTTGCAATACTTTAGCAATAAGAGTTTCAAAGTGGGAAATCAGAAAACGAGCTGTAACATCAAGCATCTTCACTGATTGCAAAGTGACAGGGGAGAGCAATGCTCACCCTTTTACAACACAGGTATGTAATTAGCACTTGCATGGCATACTGTGAATATGAATCAGAAAAGACAGGAAATGTACTCAGCATGTCATCAGTGCCTGATTTGCATGCATTCCCTCATTTAAATACCATTGTGCACTCATTTACATAGACATTTACTGTGACTTTTAGAGGCTTGCACACATGCACAGCACACTAAATCACATTGTGTTTGTGCGTTTGCAACAAGTATGAGCTGTGCACATGTATAACTGTCTATGAATACCACCCAATCTATTTCTCTGCCTACTTTTAAGCACATTGGACAATTATATACACGAGTAACTGAATATGAATATGAATGTATCTGTTATTTCTCTGCCTACTGTTAAGTACATTGGATGCTTATAGATAAAACTGTCTGCTTTCAGACTACTAGGAATGGAGTTGGGGCTACAAAGTTCAGAGGCATTTATTGGGTTTCCTTATAGTCTGTAATACTGAATATTTGGCTGACTAGTAACTAGTCAATGTTCTGCATATTTGCTAATAGGCTCAGCTAACCTAATTGCCAGAAAGAACTATGGTTTTATCTACTTCTCTATTAACAAAGCAGTGAACTACTATATACTGTATAACCAGAATAAAAGTACATAAGCACTCTGTGATATCAATACTCTATTTCATGTGGGCTTTTTCTTGTCCACACAATAAAGGTCATTAGAAAAGACGCCATACATAGGAAGGCTCTCTACTCAAATTAGGTGCTACTAACATTTTGCAGAAGTAGAGAAATTATGTCATGTTAAAAAAAGTTGCCAAGTTTACTGAACATACTGTTAAGTAGATTGTGGTCTGGTAGCATGCCAGCAAGTAGCCAGTCTTATTGTATAGCCAAGTAATAATTTGAAATAGCAGCATAATATAGAAATAAGACAGGCCAAGCCAGATTTTGCTGCTCATACACTTATAAGCAATGACAACATTCAAATGACATGAATGAAAAATGAAATGGTGCTTGACATTTTGACTAACATTTGAGGCATTTTACATTTAGCTTAATTAATCAAGATTTTCTTCCTAAACAATCTCGTAAAACCCATAACACTACACTTCCTTAGTTGCTGTTGACTTGATTTATAGACTTGCTAAATTCTATTACACACGTAAGAATTTTCTTCAAGTTTTTTTTTTTTTTTTTTTAATTTACACTGCTTAAATTAAGATTAATATTATATTAACTGTAAACTTTAAGTACCCACATCTGGGAAAGGTACTTGACTTGGTATGCAGCAAGCTTCATAAATGTGTTTTTTTCATGGTGCTTATGAAACTATTTTCACAGGGCCCAACATAGTAAATACTCACAGAACTTCTTTTCAGTCATCGGGGTTTGATGAGTCTGATGACACAGTTCTAATTGTCTTCCATTTTCTTTGCCTTTTGTTGGTCTTTTTAAACAAGCCTAATCACTGCAATTGTTCAAACAGCATAATGCAGTGCACATGACTGGTAACATGAAATCAGAAAAGTGGCTTTGTGTTGTATATACAAGTCATTTTAATTTCCTTTTGCCTTGCCTTTTTCAAACTGTCCGTTCATCTGCTGCAACATCCACCACCTCTTTGCTCTTTTGTGCTATAACGCACATCTGTAATTCTTCTGTTTACTTTTTTTCCTTTACCTATTCATATAAAAATCAAGTACTTACATTTCATAATCCTCACAATATGTCTCTTTTGATTATAGGTTCTGATGTCGGCATGCTAAATCTTGTGTACTGTGGAAAATCTGATCAGTCTTGTTCTGCCAAATACCTTTGTCACTACAGTCTTTGGAAAGTGTACTTATCTTTTTCATCATGAGCCTAATATTGCTGATGTGTTGTTTTTCATATTCTTTCTGTGACTTCACATATACAGTACTTCACCAAAGGTGTGTACTTGAGGTTGTACCACATCTGCTTCATAATGAAAACTTGCAATGTTTTACCGCAAGTCAAGTGCTGAACAATCATTGGGGGCCTAATCTGGTGAAATCAGGGACCCTTTTTTTGTGGAGGGAGTACCTTCTCAACTATAAATTCTTGAATCTTGAAATTTATAGACTCGACCTTATTCAGGAAATGGTGGGTTTAAAATGGTAGGTGAAATGCCTGAGCTAAGGTACATGGCAGTTCTGGGTAGAAGTCTGAACACTGCCTATCTTCAAGCAGTCAGTATCTGAGAAGAAATCTACATGTCCTTCTTTGAGTCTAACTGCTTTATTTTAAAGAGTTTGAACTCCCATGTTTACTTTGATATAGTTCTATTACCAAATTCTGGCTTATATTTACACTATCATGCTTATCTAGGTCTTCCTTGGGCCTAAGTCATAGATAAAATGAATCCCAGGACAATTTCTTTACCTAGTAACAAAAAAAAAAAAATACACCCCAGGATTCAATAAACTCCGTGTAAGACTAGTGTTATTCCTACATGGAGTGAATGGTGTCCACATCCACATAGCCTTAACAGCAGCGTGCCTTTCATATTAATGAAGGTGCGCTACTGAGAATGGCTCTGTGGACACGAACACTAAATGAGTGCAGGGGGCGTGTTTCAGTAGTGCTTGTAGATCCAACACAGCCCCTGCATGCTGTAAATGCCATATGGCACTTTCTAAATGCTTTCAGTGTCTGTGGACACTGAAAGCAGGAATTTGAATGGGAAGCAATGCAGGGAGTATGTGACAGATGCTGTCACACACACCCCTGCATTGCCAAAGTGCTGTACGGCACTTTCTATATGCTTTCATTGTCCCCAGACACTGAAAGCATTATTTTAAATGGAAAGCAATGCAGAGGGTGTGTGACAATACCGGTCACACCCCCCCTGCATTGTGAAAGCTAAATGCTTATGAGAAGCTTACCTGGCACACACCCTCTGCATTGTCAAACTGCTGTATGCGGCACTTTCTAAATGCTTTCAGTGTCTGCAGACACTGAAAGCAGAAGTTTAAATGGGAAGCAATGCAGGGTGTGTGTGACAGGTACTGTCATATGCACCCTGCATTTCAAAAGTGCTGTACGGCACTTTACATACGTTTCAACCTCTTAGAGCAAAAAATCTGGACAAAACCTAAAATGATGGAGAGCATACCTCTCAACCTCTTAGAGCAAAAATGTGCACAAAGCGTAAAATGATGGGAGGACAAATAGGGACAGATTTTAAATATTGCCCTTACAAATGTAGAAAGTTGATAGAGGAACAAGGTTTGTATTAACATAACATGTTCGGAAGGATCAGAAGTCTGAAGCTCAAATGTATGCCATTATGTAGTGACTTCAATCCTGTTATTGCCCATACAGACTTATTGAGTTGATAGAATGACAGGTAGTGCATTACCAGATATGAATTACAATTAGTATTAACACATGTAAATAAAGTGATTGTATTATTTTTTTTTCCATTCTAAGTTAAGTTTAAGCATAGCTGAGCGGGTTTGCGTGTTGCGGCCCTCTGCTCGGCATTCCTTAAACATCTCATAGGAGCTAAATACAAATGTATAGCTGAAATCCTCACCAGTGAGATAGCACAGAGGTCAGAGTTCAGGCATTACATGCAGCAGTTCAAGGGTCGGGTACCAAGACAGGCTGTTTAGTTTTACATGGCAAAGCATTGATAAAATTAGTTTTTTTATTTTAAATTATGTAGTAATTGATATTTGTTAACCAGGGAAGTGTAGCTGGTTCATAATGGAAGTGTCAGTGCATATAGCCTGTGAAATTAGCCATGTATACACAGGTGTCCCATAAAGTATAGTCGCACCCCAAGGTAATGTAATGAAAGCACAAAGGGGGACATCATGTAAAGTAAATCATATACATTGAATAATATGTCAGTAATGATTAATTTACAATTCTGATATTTATTCTTAAATGAAAAGTGAGCAATGCTTAACACTGCTTAGCTCTGCTCAGCCAGTTTGAGCATTGCTTAGATGTTAATTCTAAGCAGCAGTCAGCTCAGCTGAGCTCAGCATTTTTGAAGTGGTCCAATGACAGCAAAGGGCAGGAATATGACCTTATTTAAACCACACAGGTGGGAATACAGCAAGAACCTGTTGTGGTTTGTTCTGTGCAGAAACCATTTCTGACATTGGTGAGGGAGCGCACTTTCAGGCGCAATGCTGGGGAATTCTGGAGTCCAGGGTCATGGCTGTGCTCCTTGTCAAAAACCCTAATGAAAAACTGCTGCAGGGCCAGTACCAGGGCTCACAATACAAAGCAGAGGCCTGGGGCCATCTGGCACATGGTCTCACCAGTGCCACTGGAATCCCCCAACTGGTGAGCAGGTACAGAATCATTATGCCGACCTAAAGCATAGGAAGCGGTGCTCTTAGTCCAGTGGATCCAATATGCTCAAGCATGGAATGCTTTAGTAGTTTGTATGTATCTCATCCATAGCTGTACTAAATTCCAGCCTGAGAATGTGATAGACAGGTATGCATAATGTTTGTTTTTCCCCCTACAGCTGCAGCGGAGAGGGCTAGTAATGTGGATGCCCATGCCATCAGACTATCAAGGCTGCGCCGACAGGCTGATGAGTACAGATCTATCTATGCAATAAATAAGGAGTACAGTGTTTACTGCCAGTAGGTATAGTGTGTTCTGTGTTTACTGACTAAATAAAGTTTGTCAGCCTAATATTGATCTACAAGATATGCAGTAGTAAAGCACTGTGTCATGTTACTAAAATAAAGATTTATACCACAAACTGTTGTGTTTACTCTGGTATGTTGTAGAAATAGAATGTGTATAGGTTCTTCACAGCAAATATGGCTTTGACAGCATGCATTAACTGAGATTGTTCTGAGAACCAGCTGCTATGCAAAACTGTAGATTGTGGAGCTGTAAAATAAGATATAAATGAAATACGAAATATGTTATGCACTAAGATCTTTACAGCATTGCCTTGTGTTAACTTTTGCTTTCCAGATTGTATTATTTCAAAGGATTAATACACAGTACATTATCCGTCTTGCATGAATCTCAAAATTACAAGGTCAGACTGGCTAACAGAGTATTAGGCAGAAATCAGTCAAACAGAAGAAAGCAGTTTCCCAGTAGCTCAGTGTGATGTGAAATAGGTTTGTTGTGAATTTTGCACACACAGACATGGTTCGAATCCAGGGAGTGGTATTGAGATGTGCACATATATACACTTAAGAAATCTTGAATATTTGTAGAAAGAGTCAGGTAGTGTTAACATGTATTTTCTCCACAGGTCATACAGGTAAAGAAATGTTTGTAGTAGCTGTATGAAGGGTATACTAATACACTGTGTACAACTGCCCTACTGTCCAACCCCATGCCTGCAAATGACAGCAGGATAGGTACATACATCATGCACCATGCACTCTTCCCGATACATGTCTCTCAAGTGTCACACTGTCATGGCTAGTGTCACTGCTGCCAATAACCTTGGACACAGATAGGAATCTAGGTGAAGTGTGCCAGTAGCACACTCATACAACATCAGTGCAGGGTACCCTGTCTTTGTCATATATATAACCCTGACATGTACGAGTCCCCCTCTAGTCATGTACCCATAGTTGTCACAGTTTGCCCCATACCATTCCAGGCTGACAGTGTAACAGGTATGTATGTGCTACAGAAGCTATGGGTCATAGGTATATGTAAAGTAAGGGCAGACCTGTAGAGTATTGAGCAGTACCATTGTGAAAAATAAGAAGTCTATGCATCTGTTAATGGACTTTTTTCTCTTCCTCCACCCCTTATCTGCATCAATAATTATTATTCATATACTAAGGGTATATTGTTCTCAAAACCTATTGTTGGGATATGTGTTCTAATATTGTTCATATATGTAATTGGTTGCATATTAACATACCTTGTTCAAATACCATTGTCGGTGGCCTGTTGCCATCAATGTAAATGGCATGCTGGTACAATGCTTGCAACTGTTTCAAATCTATTGTTTTGTGTTAATTGGAACACCCATACATGCTGTTATAACTAATTTTGAAATGTTTTGTTCATGGCTAAACAACATATTTTGGAAAACCTCAACACCATAACACATTTGGGAAGGCAGATCCCAGTGGATCCACCTGTCCTGCCTCATCTGGCTGTGGCACCAGGCCCCAGCATGTCTAGGACTCAACCTGGAACATCCTCCTCTGCTGGTCCTGCACCACCTTCAGGTGGAACCTCCTCGGAGGATGAGGCCCATCCCTCCTGGGTGCGAGCATGGAGAGGAGCCAATCACCCACAACATGTTCCGGGGTCTGGTGTGCAGTGCCATCCACTCAGAGTTGGATGGATGGCTGAGCCAGATCAAGGCCTCTCTGGTGCAGCTAGAGAGGCAGCCTTCCCCTGCTGTTCAGCCCCCAGCACTGCCACCTTTGGGGCCATGAAGGTGCAGTGATGACTGCCCATGGGTGGGGATCTCAGTTCCACTGTATCCATTTGGGGGCTCACGGGCCTCTGATTCCCAACCACCCTGCCCGTCCAAGGTGTTTACCCCTCTCATGTGTCATATACTGCTGCTGTCTGCTGTTTTGTGTGTCTTGTCTGGCTGCAAATGCAACCTATCCTACCCAAACTACCTCCCCAAATATACCTACAGCCCTTCCCCAACATCCCATTCTCACCTTAAAAAAAAGGGCATCTGTCCCACAAAAAAATCATTGCCCCATACATAGCTCTACATTTCACCTCTATGTCCAGTGACATAAATCAATCTACACACAAATTACTCTACAAATGTATGTTGCCAACACCTCTCCCTGTAGGGTGTGAGGCTGTAAATTCCAAATTTCCCACTACAGTCACAGCTGGTGCTGCAGAAGAAATGTAGAACTATGGACCTTTCCTACACCAGTCCTGCACATCTCTAGCTGCTTTTCCTAATGTTTTACCCCCTGCTTGCCCCCATTTCACCACATTCCTATCACCGTTTTTTCTTTTCTTTATTTAAAATTAGAGCAGGTTTAAGTGGGAATAAATGCCGGTAAGTGAAGCTAAGGGGACTTAAGCTCCTCTTAGCATCACTTAGCTTCACACAAAACCACTTACAACTGCTTAAAACTGCTTTAATCACTCTGACTCAATCAGCCCTTGTTCTGCCCAGCAACAAATTACTCAATGCTGCCAAGACTCAATCCCAGGACCCTGTACACTACAATCACAGCAACGTACCACTACACCATCTGAGCTGTGGGAATTTGCAATGCTTTTACAAACATATCCTGCATTATGGTCATTTAACATTAGTGAAAAGAAGTCATCACTACCAAGTCTTGAATGCAGGACACTATGAACTACAATGACAGCAATGTACTGCTCCACCATCTGAAGTGTGGGAGTTTGTAATGCTTTTACAAACATATCATGCATTACAGTCATTTAACATAAGGGAAAAATATACATCCCTGGTAAGCCTTAAACCCAGGATTCTGTGTATTCCAGTCACAGCAGCTACTACTACTCCACATGAGCTATTAGAGTTCATAATGCTTCAGTAAATATATCATGCAGGATGGTCATCCAACATTAGGGAAAAACCTGTGGAATTAGTAATGTCATACACACACACACACACACACACATATATATATATATATATATATATATATATATATATATATATATATATATATATATATACTCAACCTCTGCACAAAACCTGACAAAGTGGGGGGATAAAGTCCAAACAATAGGAACATATTTGAAATATGGATATTATGAGCTTAGAAGGTTGCTAAAGTATCACGGTTTGTTTTAACATATATTTTCTGATAGATTTCAGGTCTGAAACACAAACGATTGTCATCATTTTATGATGTCAATGCTCACATCATCCCAGTGATTTCTCAGAAATCCACAACAGTTATGGGGGAACAGACCAAAAATATGAGCCACACATCTGGGCAGTCTATAGAAATCTGGACAGTGGAGAGGTATGCCTGCAGTCATGTAACAGAAGGGAAAAAACACTGATAGCTGCCAACCATTTCACCCAGCACCTTCTGAACTACAGTCAGACCAACACAACACTACCCCAAAGCAGCTCTGGGGAATTACTCATGCATTTGCAAATATATCATGCACTACAGGGATGTAACTGTAGGTAAAACAGACATTGGTGGGAAATTGTCTACCCACAACTATTTGCACCACAGTCACAGCAGCATACCAGTAAGCCAATTGAACTATAGAGTATAACAACTGTTTGAACAAACATATCCTGATTGCCAGTCACACACTACTCCTACATATTCTTCCCCAAGTCACAGTGTACTTGGAATCCTGAGGTGTTACAGGACATTTCTCAGTTTGCCCCTACAAACATATACAGCTGATAGACCACCAGCAACTATAGCAGCATGCACAGTCAGATAGAAAAGGATCTATGACACTCATATCTGCCCCTCTCCCTACTCAACTCAACAAACATTTACACACTACACTGCTACACAATCTTGACAGTCTGTTAACAATGGCCAGACATACCATAACTCTCAACTCTACAGATTTCCATAGAATGTCCAGGGTGTGGGACCATATTTATGGCCACTGCCTCATACCATTTCTGGGATTCTGCTAAATCACTGGGATAATATAAGGAGTGAAGTCATTAAATAATGATATACCATACCTCTGAACCTCTTACTGCAAGACATCTGTACAAAGCCTGGGGGACAGAGGGCCAAAAATAGGGACATATCTTAAATAATAGTATTATAAATTGAAAAAGTTGCTGGTGTTACAGGGTTTGTTATAACACAACTTTTCTGAAGGATATAAAGTCAGAAATACAAATGGATGTCATCATTTAGTGACTTTAATCATCAGATTATCCTACTGATTTGTCAAAAACAGGCATTGTCTGAGGAACAGACCAAACATAAGAGGCAAACCTCTGGACGTTCTGTGAAAATCTGGACAGTGAAGAGGTATTTCATATACATATCACTGTCAGACTTCAAATCACACAGAAAATGCATGTCCAGACAAACCCTGTTAATCTAGCATTCTTCTAACTGTATAACAGCAATACTTAGACAATCTGTCACTAATTCTGAAACTTTGTCCCCCATTTTGCTGGGCTTTCTCCACATTTCATGTTCTAAGAGGTATTTCCACCGACCTTCTGTGAAGCTGTAGCTCCCACACCTCCATAATGTTCTCCTCACTGGCAAGGAAAAGGGGGAAGGCCTACATGAAGGACTTAGTTGTAGCACTGTGTTGCTATGGCATTGGCTAATGGAAAGACAGCACAGCTGTTCTGGATGTAATTAGCAAGTTGGAGACATCAATTGGTGCACAGGCCATCACCTGTTAATGAGCATTACCTACAAAAGGCAAGCTGCTGCCTATGCAAGACAAGTGTGAACCTTTCTACACAAACACAGACTGTGAATACACAAACCTAAACATTTGCATTATTCTGAGAAAACTCTTCAGCACTATAACAGGTATGTCAATCAATTAAGTATGTAATGGAATGCAGAAGGGGGATGCAATAATATGAAATAAGAAGTTAAACAATAGATCTCAACAAGATCTGCTGGACTGGCATGTTGCTGTCCAGCACCTACGGCCATTACTGCTGGCTCTGTCTGTAGTGACATAGATCACAGCTCTGACCCCTGAGTAACCCCAGCAAAAGTCAGTTCACATATGACTACTACTGGAGTATCTGTTGTACAATATTGACTGTGATACTGCCAGACCAGATACCTGGGATGTTGTAAATATTCATATGTCACCTGTGAATGCTACTATGATACAGATGTTTGTCTTACAAATGTAAGAGACCTATATAGGGTATGTGCATAGTAAACATGTGGCACAGAAGTGTGTTGAACTGTATGTTATATGCTGAACTCATACCTATCAATTGTCCAGAGTTTTGCAGACTCACCACATGTTTGCCTCATATTTCTAGTCAATGTCTCATACAGTTATGTTTTGTCTGGCAAATCAGTAAAGACTAAAGTCATAACATAATAGCATACATTTGAATGTCAGATGACATACCCTTCAGAGTATTCCTGTGAATGCAAAACCTACTTTGTTAGCAACTAAGCATGCTACAGCTAGATTTATAAAGTGTCACTATTTTCTGGCCTTCGCCCCCATTGATGTGTGCCTTTCCAGTTGCCTTGCTCTAACAGGTTGATAGGTATGACTGAGCTGCAAGAGTATAAACACAGTGTGCCATACTGACAAAGAACAGAAATGTATATCAAGTATGACCTGTGCACATGTATGTATTAATAGTAGAAGCTGGAAGCCTCAAACATACAGACATGAGTTGCAAAATATCAAGTAAATAGGCTGTTCTTGTGTTACAAATGTGTTATCTTAGTTCTAGGGTATCAAACAGACATAAATGTCTACAACTACAGGTTGTTGTATTCCCTTCAAACATAAATAATTACTGGGTTGATTATAATTACTAAGTTGAAATTGGAAAAGTGTTTAACTGTGTTATGACTTCCAGTGCTACACACACATCAGACAAATATGTACACCTGATGCAGAGGAGTATGTTATTTGCTGTTAGCCTGTGCTTTTAGCCTGTGAAATGAAGGCAGGTGAGAAACACTGAAGTAATATGAACTAATGCAGCAATAATGTAGATTATGACTTTCAGACATGTCGCACACAAACAGCTTTGCATGTTGAATATGAACTAGGCAAATGTCACATCATTTACATATAAATGGAAATATGGTATATCTGTCTGATGTTTGTGCGGTCCGCATTGCTCTGAGTATCAATCATCTCTGCATGTAATTTAGATTTGAACCTCAGTATTTAAGCTTTGATGACTTGCATTTTGTATGTTATTGTAGCATTACATTTGTTTGGTTATAAGTATGCTGTTCTATTGTACTTTCAACACTTCTTGGCTAGGGTCTGTTAACAAAGGTTACCAAAGAATTCCTATGAAACATATGAATAGCAGCAGTTAAGTAGTGTGCGTAGCTGAGGCACAGCAATGCTCTCTTAATTACAAATATCTATAGTTAGCTGAAGTGTTTCTGTGTTGTTCAGTGCTCTGAGTATCAGTCATCTCTGCATTTAATATTGATGTGAAGCTCTTTAGTTAAGCTGTGGTCACAACTATTTTGTATCATATTCCAGTAATGCATTTGTTTTGTTAAACGTTTTCTGTTCTGTTGGAGTTGTAAGGATTCCCCCTTGTTGTGTTCAAATATTTGTTGGCATGTGACTTGACCGCCCCTACTACAAATTTCATTTTGAACACACCTTCCAATTGTATCTCATCAGCTTATCCTACTGAGTAGACAGACCCCACCTCACCCCACCCCTCTTCGTTTCTAAACCAGATATCATTGTGTTTCATCCCTTCCCACGTAACCTATAAACAAAAAACATTTTACTGTATTTCTGTCTATTCCAACTGTATTACTTCAATTTGCTGTCACTGCCTGTTCTTACAATGGCTCAATTGCACTTATTCTGCTGCATTTATTATTGCTTGTTAGTAGCCTGATGTAATTCTGTTATGCTAAGGCTGTGCTTTTAAGCACATGGGTTTCAGGCCAGTTGTCTTACATGAAGTAGGTTTGTGGTCTGCATTGTTGTGGGAGGAGAGGCTACATTATGCCCTTCTGAGCTATATATTGCTGGTTAAAGGCTCATTATTACTGCTCATTTGAACTGTGTTTTTCTGACATTGGTACGCCTTATTTGCTGTAGCACACACTACATCCTGACCTGCTGATTATAGCTTTTGTTTGTATAACTTGAACACTAATCCAGGCCATCTTTTTGGAGAGGATTCCCCTGCACCCTAGTGGCAGGAGTGTGCAGTTAGAAGTTGTGAGACTGGAGAGTGCTAGAACAGCGCCCTGTTCAGTGGCGGCTCGTGCTATTGGGCTGTAGGATTGCAGCCCCCAAGCTGAGGAAAACTAAAGAAAACCAAAATAAAAAAATCAGAACTCACGCATACGTGAGTCGAAACTCGAATCTGGACTGCTGTTTAACCAGTCCAGTTTCAGAAGAAGGCAGCAGTCTTACAGATGCCCCAGAAGTTTATGTTGTTAAAATTGGGACTACTGGCTGTTTTTTATGGAGGGAACAGTTGCTTCTGCTTGAGAAAGAATATGTTTGCAAATCAGGTACCTGTTTTAGGTGTGTGTATAAATGCCCCAGTTAACTATAGCTGGTGGCTAGAGAGTAACTCAGGTTCAAACCCTCAACATTGGGTGCAGGTAGCAAGAACCTGAATTCACTACCCAGCACCACTTGTGAAAAGCATTCAGAGTTTTGCCTCATATTGTTGTTCTGTTCTCTTCCTCATAAAATATGTGGTTTTAGTTTTCTGGATTTTCAGACATTTAAATTTCAGACGTCATATTCTTCAGAAAGTACATGGTAACACAAAACATTTTATTCTAGCAATGTTCTAAGTTTATAAGATCAATATTTGAAATTTGTTCCTATTTTGGGGGCTGCATTCCCCAATTACTGGCTTTGTGCAGGGTTTTTTTGTGCTAAGAGGTTGAGAACTATGGTGAGAACTGAATTCATTAAATGATAGCCATTTAAGTTTCAGTTTTCCTGCCTTTCAAGAAACAGCTGATTTGGCATAGTGATATGTTGCTCTGACTGTAGTACACAGGGTCCTGGGTTAAAGACTGGGCAGTGAAATGCATGGTGGTAGCACAGCATTATATTCTAGCAACTTTCCAATGTTATACAAGCAATATTTAAAATGTGTCCCTGTTTTTTGGGCTTTTGTCCCCCCCTCCCAATGCATTTTGGCTTTTTCCAGATTTCTTGTGCTCATGCGCTGAAAAGTTGAGAGATACAGTTGAGTGTCTTGTGGATTTTACAAGGGACTAAGAGCTTCAGGGAAAAGAAGTTTAGTGCTGCTTATGCGGAGTCTGCTTGCATTGCTAATAGCACAACATGTGGTATACTTGCTTTTGATGCAGAAGGCTGTAGGTTCTACTCCCACAGTATGTTGATGCATTGCTGATACTGTACTGTGTTGTACTTTTAAAGGGGGTGGGTGCTGCAGTCCTGAGAATGTCCTCTTTGGCAGAGATACCTAGTAACTATCAACCTATCAGTTTGCCATCCATTCCCTATTGCAATATTACTAGCATATCATTTTTTTAAATGTAACATGGGCAATTTACTCCTCAAGGGCAACAGGAAATTTATTTGTAGATGAAACAATGAAATATAAAGTTGTTTGGTAGCAGCAACCTCTTCATTAGTTACAGATCTCTTTAATATGTAATTATTTAGATGACTTTTACTTCTGCAGAGATTGTGCATATTTCCTGGTACTAGTGGATTGTAGAAGTTTGAGTAGACTTTTATGATGGAAATGTTCTGAATTGGGCAGTTTTGTCATTATTGGTGCATGCATTTTGTTTCATTGTTTACTGGAAAAATGCTCATATGTTTATAGGTTCATAGGCTGGTACTAGGCTATCGGTCCTAGGGCCTATACAAGCCTAGCCATAACAATTCCCTGGATATTTCTTCCCACAATATTTACTTCCCTGGACCCCTGTCAAACAGAGTGACTGACTTGATCCTCGGGGTGAATTTCCTATCTGCCATCCAATCATCAAGGTTCCTTTTGAAGAGGGCCAAGGAGGCACTCTGCTTGACATATATGGGCAATCTATTCCAGAGTATCTATCCAGCATGTTTTGTTTATTGTGATGACAAAGTTTAGATCCCTGGAGTGTGTGCTCTGAGGGATTGGGATTTCTTTAAGTGGAGCATGTCCAACACCTCAGGGTTTGACATGGCCTTGTATGTTAAGCAGTGATTGCCTCTGAGTAGACAATATGCCACAGATTATAGCTGGAGTTTTTTTTTAGATGGTCAGCATAGGGCATCTGCTTTAGGCCTGTGATTCTCTGAGTGAGGTATTTCTGCGGCCTTTCCAGCTGTTGCAGATGTCTTGTGAAGTACATACCAAATGGGGCATTGTACTCAATAATGGGTCTAATGAGAGATGAGTACAGTGGGACAATGACCTCTTTTTTTCTGGATGAAAATCCCTTAGTGATGAGGTGTGCCACATAGAAGGATTTCCTGACTGTTATGGTAATGTGGTTATCAACGGTGAGACCACTGTCCACCTGTGGCCCTAAGTATCTCATCACACTTTCAGTGTTTAGTGTACTGCCACCTAAAAGGGATAACTATACATTTCTTGGCATTAAGCTTGGGCCTATGGCTCTGGCACCAAGCATCTGTTACTGTAAGGCCCTTTTGTAGAATATCCACATCATTTGGAGATTCAATAATGGCTCCCAGTTTTCAGTCATCTGTGAACTTTGTTAGCCAGAGTCCCTTAGTGCTGACCTGTACTTCAGAGAAGTAGATGCCAAACAAGAGCATTCCCAGGACTGAACCCAGAGGTACTCCACTTGTCACTTGTCTGGAGCTGGATTTGGAGTCGGCTACTTTTACAGTCTGGGTTTTGTCAGTAAGTCAGTTGGCAACCCATCGAATGATGTAGGGATTTATGCCCAGCTTAGTAATTTTATCAATGATTCCAGAGTGGGGGATGGTGTTGAAGGCCTTGGCGAGGTTCAGATTGGCTGTGTGGACTACCTTACCCTCATCCACAGCTCTGGAGAATGATTCAAAGAAGACAATCAGGTTCAGAAGACAAGATCAGCCCTTCACGAACCCAAACTGGGTGGGGTCCAGTGTTTGAAGGTTGCCAATGTCTTTGTTTTTAAATTCCATGATAATACGTTCCATGTCATTGCAGATCAGGCTCATCAGGCTGATGGGATGGTAGTTCCTGGGATCCAAGGTGGATCCTCCCTTGTGGAGTGGGATAACTGTAGCTGTGCGCCACTCAGTGGGCACAAAGAGGTGAGGCTATGATAAAACATGACACTTAGTTGAGGTGCCAGTTCATTTTGTAGTTCATGTAGAACACAGCCTGGGATATCATCTGGTCCCATGGATGCTGTATTCTTAGCTTTGGAGAGTGCGGTTTCTACCTGTGTGGCTGTGATTATCGGAATTTGGCAATCATTTGGTATTGAGATGGGCCCTTTAGGGGGGAGAGGGGGGTGAAGTTGGCACTAAATCAATCTGCCAGGATATTGGCAATATCCTTGGGATCAGTATATTTAATGCCATTCTGTTGTAGCTCAGAGCAAATCTGAGCATTGACATTTAGATTCTTGATGTAACTATAGGATGTCTTGTGGTTGTCTTTGGAAACTTTGTCAATTTTATTTTTGTAACTAGCTTTGGAGGATTTTATTCAAAACAATAAATTTAAAACATTCTCTAACAACTGCACTGTATTATATAAGGAATATAATTTAATACAATCAGGAAGGTGTATCAAAGAACACATGTATATTTTGTGTGCAAGGGCCCTATAATTTGAAAACAGCCCAATGTTAATCTTTATTTGCCACTGGCTAGATATATTTTCTTTGAATGTGCTTTGTTTAGTAGATGTCTATTAATGTTTGTACTGTAAAATGTAAAATAAAACTTTTAAATGAAAGCCAAATCATCATGGAAGTAAAGTAGTATGCACATTACAGTGTTTATGGTAAATGGGATGAAATAGCCAAGTAATGGGACATTGGAATGGCTGCAGGGGGGAGGCATCATTCGATCATGATTTTGTGAGGTGGTAAGGGTGGCAAACTCAAAGACAGACCCATCTGAACTATACCTCTCAACTGTCCAGATTTTCATAGACTGAATAGATTTTTGCTTCTTATTTTTGGTTTGTTCCTCATAAAATTTGTTTTTTCTGGCAAAACATTTAGAAATGAAGTCACTATATAATGGCAGACATTGAATTTCAGACTTCATACCCTTCAGAAAAATGCATGCTAAAGCAAGACCTGTTATTCTATCAACTGTCTAAGTTTATACAACAGCAATTTTTAGTACTGTCTGTATGTCCCCCCAATATATTTGGCCTTGTCCAGATTTCCTGCATAAGAGGTTGAGAGGTACGTGCAAATAAATCGCTTTATAGAATTAGGTATATCCAAACCTCTCAACTGTCCCCACCTCTGGCTTAAAATGTTGCTCTCCCCCTAATAACCCCTCCGCAAAATGGTAATTTTGGAAGAAAATGTGGAGGGTTTACAATTAAGAAATAATTGTAATGATCAGAATTATAGATTAGTTTTATTTCAGCAATGCATGTAGATTTTCTTATTTTGTCAGCTGCTCAACTTAACAGTACTAATATTAAAAAGTGTCCCTTCTTTGACAGGTTGCCAGCTGTATTGTGTGGCTATTTTATATTTTTGCATCACATTTTTGGTCTGTTTTTCATAAAATTGTGGTTTTCTGGCAAATTAGTGGCAAATAATTAATGACTGAACTTAGAAAATAATGACAGACATTTGAGTTTCAGATTTCATACCCTTCAGAAAATTCATACTAATGCAAGACCTCCATTATCTTTCCAAGTTTATAAGAGTAATATTTTAAAATTGTCCATATTTTTAGGCCTTTGTCCCACTTCTATTTATGGCTTTGTCCAGATTTCTTGCTCTGAGGTTGAGAGGTATGACAAAAGTGTCAGGGCCATCACAGCCAGCCAGATACATTTCAAATTGTGACATGCTTGTTGCAACCCATTCCCCCATGTAGTGACTCTGGATGTGTCTAAGAAAGGTAAGGAGCAGTTATGCAGTGTAAGTGTGCAGAGTATCCCCCCATCCAAGGTAGACACAAGTACTATAGTGGCTTTTCATCTGTCCTTGATTATGCAGAATGTCCTGGTTTTCTGTCATATTGTTATACTGTTGATTTATGCTTATTATTATTCAGAAAATGCATGTTGTTTCACTGCCTGTTGCTCTGTGTTTAAGTAGAAATGCTTTAATGACCATCAGATAAGCTTGTCTGAGATCGTAAGATGCAAGTAAGCTTTAATAAGCATAATGTTAAAGACTTACCAACATTTAAAGCCTTTTTGTTGTTGCCATGCAGAGGATATTTACATAACTAGATAACATATAACCCTTAGGTATTAGTTTCATAGTTTCATAGTCTAGTACTAGGCTATCTGCCCTGGGGCATTTGTAAGCCTAGCCATAGTGATGTGGCTTTTGCCACCCCATGAAATGGTACAAAAATGTACAGAATAAATCTAGAATACTGTGCCTCTGTCTAGTAGTGACACAATGAAGGTCCCCTTATATAATATAATTAGTTTACTGTGCCCCTGTCTAGCAGTGACACAGATGTGACCCCTGGGGTAAACTTTCAATCTCCCATCCACTCATCAAGATTTCTCTTGAAGAGAGTCAGTGAGGGGCTCTGCCTAATACGAACTGGGATCCTGTTCCAAAGCATGGGAAGCCTCTGGGTTATGAATCTATCCCTCCAGCATGTCCTATTCATACTTGTGGTGAGGTTTAAGTCTTTAGCTCTCGTGGTCCTTATGGATTTGGATTTTTTGAGGTGGAGCATGTCCATCAAATCCTGATTGGACATGGCCTTGTACGTCATGCAGAGATCACCTCTGAGCAGGCGGTATGCTACTGAATAGAGCTGAAGTTTCTTTAGTCTGGCGGAATAAGACATATGTTGGAGACCCTTGATCCTTTTGGTGAGGTACTTTTGTGGTCTCTCCAGCTGTTGCAAGTGCCGGGTGAGGTACATACCAAATGGGGCATTGTACTCAATCATGGGTCTGATGAGGGAGGAATATAGGGATATAATGACATCCTTGGATCTGGATGTGAATCCCTTCATGATGAGGTGTGCAAGGTAGAATGTTTTTCTAACCACTTTGGCAACATGGGTGTCAAATGAGAGGTTGCTGTCTACTTGGGTCCCTAGGTCTCTGATTACTTTTTCCATACTCAGTGGGTTGCTGTCTATCTGATAATTTGTGGGTACTTTGTTTTTTCCAAAAGGGATGACTATACATTTTTTGGCATTTAGTTTAAGGCCGTGACTACGGCACCAGTTGTCCGTTTCAGTGAGGCCTTTTTGCAGGATGTGTGTGTCTGCTGGTGTATCGACTATGGCGCCTAGTTTGCAGTCATCTACGAACTTTGTCAGCCACAGCCCTCCCATGTTTGCTTTAACATCTGAGAAATAAATGCCGAACAAGAGGGGTCCCAGGACAGATCCCTGTGGGACACCACTTGTGACTGGCTTTGAGTCTGACATTGCCCCAGCGATTTTAACTTTATGGGTTCTGTCCTTTAGCCAGTTTGCAACCCATCTAGTGACATAAGGGTTTACTTTTAAGCTGTTTAGCTTATTTATGATGCATGAGTGGGGTATTGTGTCGAAGGCCTTAGCCAAGTCCAGGTATGCTGTATGGACTGCTTTGCCCTCATCAATGGCTCTAGTGACTGTTTCAAAAAAGTCAACCAGGTTTAAAAGGCAGGATCTGCCCTTTACAAAGCCGAACTGGGTGGGGTCAAGTGTCTGTAGGTCCCCTATGTCTCTGTTTATGAGTTCCATAATGATTCTTTCCATAGCTTTGCAGACCAGGCTAGTTAAGCTTATGGGGTGGTAGTTTCCAGGGTCTGTAGAGGCACCCCCCTTGTGGAGTGGGACCACTGTTGCTGTACGCCAGTGTACAGGTACATATCCCAAAGTAAGGCTAAGGTTAAATAGCATTTTTATGTGTGCATATGACAGCATTTGTAATAAAGGACAGGATTACAGTATTTTCAGAAGCTTACACCATTTATTGGAGACTTGCAGTCATCTTTGCAGGCTTTACCAGTAAACCAAGCAGAATGCCAATCTATCATGTGTGGTCCATAAGCTGTGCAGTAATCCTTTAAGCAATTTATCTTGAGCTTGTTTCTTGTTTGCTGTTCATTTTTCAATTTGATAATGTTTTCCCCATGAAATAAGTAGATAGTTGTTGTCAAGCAGCAGGTCTTTTTTGGATAAGAAACATTTTTACAATTGGGGGTATCACAGAGATTGCTACTTTCAGCATGTTACTTGGTACTTTTATAAAGCTGAATATAAATTATAATTAGAACTGCAGTGCAAGGAGAAGTGGTTTGAGTTGAGTGCTGCTTGTTTTTTTATACTTGATTTTGACTGGCATTCCAGTAATGTATTTAAAGAGTAATTTATTTTTTTATGCCTCACAACCTTTTTGTTTCCATCTAGATATTAAGTAAGCTGTCATGTAGCCAATGCACCAGAATATTTTTTTTCTTCTTTACTTCACTTTGTCTTGATTGGACTCTCATAATGATGGTTTAGCACCCAAGGCAGTGTATTTAAAGTTCCAGTTTTTGTGGTTTTGAGCATAGCTCTGCCCCTTTCTAGTTGGACACACCCCTTCCCATTGGCCCCACCCATTCAACTGTCTCCTGCAGCCTCCCTTTGATTTGAAGTCACCAGCCGCCACTGGCCCTGTACTGACCTTTACTATTGGTTAACCTGTTAATCTGTTTAAATTCATCTTATTTTGTTTGATTTTGTCATATTTAAGTGTGTACCTGTTCACCTGTGTTACACTGACCTAAAAAGATTTAAAATATCTTTAACATAGTCTGGTTTCAGGCTTTGCTGAAGTCACATCTGTTTGTGTGATTCTTGTGTTTCCTCCTACATCATTTAGTGTTGTCCAGGGCCTGCCTGCAATTACTGGTTGGCACTGGTCTGCCATAGGCTGTTGAGCTAAGAGCTCAGGGACAAGGGTTGATTTCTCACTCCCAGTGTTCCTATTTTACTTTCGTTGTTGTGGTATTTAAACCCAGCATGTGCATGACTTTGTGCTGTTGTGCAGTTTTAACACTTTGAGAGGTATCTCAGTTGAATTTCTTTCCCTTACCTGCACTCCTGTGTGAGTGAGGCCAGCACCTGCAGGTACTGTCTTGATGTTATCCAGCAGTACTCACACATATAGCTGCTATCCTCAGATAGTACCCACTCTACCAACCTGACCTCTCTTCCACAGATGCTGATAACCATGGACAGACAATTTCCTGTGCTTTCTCATGCTAGTCTGGTTGAGATGGGCATCCTGACACAGTATAGCCACTGTCTTATGTACACAGCCAACTGTGTGCTACTACCACCTAGGAACACAATATGTGAGAGATGCAATCACATTAAGAACCTATAATCCTTGCTGTCTCAGTCACTTGACAGTACATGATTGACAGACTACAATGCTTTGCCAGAAATGGCCTTCATCTGTCTCCCTTGGGCTTTACGCTTCTGGCAAAGGCACTTACCTTCCCCATAGTGCCTTTTGTAGGCAAAGTCATGAGCAGAAAATTGCCAGCATGAAAGCTTATTGTAAATGAAATGTAAAGGTAATGCTGCTAAATGCTAGGAGTCTTAGCATGAAACGAATGTCTTGCAAGCATTCCTTGTCCTGGAGGATGCTGACATTTGTGCAGTCACTGAAACCTGGTTTGAAACTATGGAGAGCACACTAACCTTGCCAGGTTACTCATCCTACAAAACTTGCAGACCACAAATGGAGGTCTGCAAAGCCAAAGGAGGTTGAGTTTTAAACTTTATCATGAACATACATACCTCCAGGCTGGTCAAACAGTATGCACAGGAGACATCCCAAGTGCAGTTAACTGTTGACAAAACAGACATTCAAATCATAGCTAGCTACAGACCTACAAACATGACTCAGTACACCCACTACACCTATCTGGACTTACTTGAATCTGTCAAAATTCAACCCTCTACCCTGATCCTGGGTGACTTTAACTACCCAACCATAGTGTGCATGACTTATTCTACTTGAACATGAATGCACATAGATTCCTAGGCTTTGTCAATGCCAGTGCATAGTATCAGCTGGTCAACACCCCTACAACAGGTGGAAATATCCTGAACCTGGTCCTAACCAACATGAGTAGTCACTGTAGCACTCCTACAATGTCATCCTCCTTGGTATGATCTGACCATAAAGCCATCACTTTTGAGGTCACCATCTCCCCACCCCACCCCCACCCTGGTCAGGGTCAAACAAAAAATATTTTTCCAAAACTGACTATAAATCTCCTCAGAGCAGGTATAAGCAGTTTCACAGCCACTGTCCCATCAGTTGGAACTAGCAGTAATGTCCAAGCCTACACCAAAATACTATATGAGCACCTACATAGCTGTATGGACTCAGCAATACCTGACAAAACAAAATCATCTCCCTCAAGGTAGGGTAAACCTCTGTGGTGGACAGCAGCAATACACAAACTCCATAATAGGTGGAAATATTTGCTGTACAGGGCCAAGAAGGAGCAGGTGCCAAATTGGAAGCAATCTCACCTTTGTCTGAACAAGCAAATAAGGTCACAGGTGAATTACCCTAAGGTTAACTTTGAGTGCAAATTGGACACATCCACCAAGGCCAATCACAAGGCCTTCTTCACATATGTCTGCAATCTCAGAGGCAACACCCAAATCTGATCTGTAGTGGTGGTCAATAACACCACATACACATACGTCATAGATATAGCCAACCGACTGCAGACAGGTTAAGTGAAAACCTCACCTCCCTGATCCCCCATCAGTAAACAAGGACATGCACACCACCTGCCCCCTCCCTTCATCATCAAGGAGCAGGTCCATAATGCCCTCTCAAAGGCAACAAACTTGAAGTCTCCATGGGCCTGATACCATCCCTGGCTGCATCCTACATGAAATTAGGCATGAGCTCTCAGCTCCAATACACACTGTAGTCAACCAATGTCTGAGCACCAGTGTCATCCCATGTGTATGGAGGACAGCCACCATCATCCCTCTACACAAAAGTGGAGTATCCACTGACCCAGCCAATCATATACACATCAGCCTTACTAGCCTGATCTGCAAGGGCATGGAAGGCATTATCAAGGACCTTATAAACAGGGACATCGGCAACCTCAAAATGCTTGAGACCACACAGTGTGGTATTGTCAAAGGGAGATCAGGCCTGTTAAACCTGGTTGGCTTCTTTGAAGCGGTCAACAAACACATGGACAAGGGGAAGATGGTGCACACTGCCTACCTTGACCTAGCCAAAGCCTCTGACAATAATCACCAGTTGGCCATAATACATAAGCCTACAAAGCCAGGCATCAACTTGTATGTTACCAGATGTGTAGCTAACTGGCTCAGTGATAGTACCCACTCAGTCAAAGTAGGGGAAGCCACCTTTAGTAGTAGACCCTTAAATAGTGGTGTACCCCAAGGATCAGTTTGGGGGCCTCTACTGTTTGAGATATACATTTCTGAGGTTCAAGACAAAACCAGTGGCCTGTGGCTGACCAGGTTTACAGACAACTGCAAGCTGGCTACTGTCATACATCCCCCTAGTGATGTGAGCATCCTCCAAGAAGGTCTTACCCAAATTAATGACTGGTGCCAGAAGCATTGCCTCAAAGTGAATGCCAGGAAATGCATCATTATCCCTGTTGTGGACTTGTGCACCAAGGTTGATAGCAACCTGACAGTTTCCCACCACATTGGCACCATTGTACGGAAGGCTATCTACATGGCCCACCTCACAAATAAGGGCATGTCATCCAGGAACCAGGAGGCCATAACATCCCTATACTACACCCTTATCAGACCCATTACTGAGTACAATGGATCCTTTGGCATGTGCCTTGCCAAGCACATGCAGTAGTTGCAGAGACCACAGAGGTTCCATGAAAATCCAGGGTCTGCAACACCTGTCCTGTACAGATAGGCTGAAAGCCCCGTCCCTCTACTCAGTCTCATACAGACTGAGCATAGGTGTCCTGTGTCTGGCATACAAGGCCATTTCTAAACCATCCTTGATGGAGTTTCTGCATATCCGTAAGACAAACCCCACTCACGCAACCCACATGCAAGGCCCTCACCTGGTCTGTAACATGAATAGTACTTGTTGGTGGGATAGATTTGTGTCCCAAGCAATACACTGTCTGTAAAATACACTCCCTCCCCATGTCTAGCAGAGTACCTCTATAACCCTCTTTAAGAATAAGCTGGACGACTGCATGGAAAACAGAAAAGACACCCCTGGGATCCTGCCATTGTCCCCAGCTGGACAGGGGAAACAGGTGCTGACTTTGAAAGGACATGGTCAAACATCTGGGCTAGGCTTATGAGGGCATCTGGGCCAATAGCCTAGTATCATCCTATGAACCTATGCACCTCGTTCTTTACGTTTCCTAAATGTATTGCAGACTGTCCTGCAATGATGTCTTAAATGAATCCCTGTGAGTCTGAACTGTGTAATTACTGCATTGATAGAGTATTCTCTTGTTGCTTATAAGGGTGTAGTACAGGGATGTTATGGCCTCCTGGTTCCTGGATGACATGCCCTTATTTGTGAGGTGGCTCCCATACATATCTCCTTAGTTTAACCCAGAAAACCATTAAAACAGTGGAAAACTGGATCATCAGGCTATAATTCATACCACATCATTCGGCCACCTAACCTAGACCGAAACACTAAAGGTGGAGGCATGTCCATATTCATTAAGGATATCCACACCTCCAGGCTAGTTGCTCAGCATAATGCATCCGAGATTATCCAAGTGCAACTAACTCTGGACAAGACCACAATCCAAATTGTAGCTTGCGACAGATCCCCCACCATGCCGCAGGATTCCCACTCCTCATTTCTTGATACACTGGAAAATATTAGGGTACAACCTAACACTTTAATAATGGGTGATTTCAACTACCCCACCATTAACTGGGAAAACTAATCATGTACCAACTCTTTTGATCAACAGTTTCTGGAATTTATAAATTCCAACACCTTAGATCAACTTATCCACACCCCCACCAGGGCCAGCAATATCCTAGACCTGGTCATTACCAACAAGGGCAACTGGTGTTATGCACCAGAGGTCAATTCCTTGTTGGTATGATCTGACCACAAGCTAATCACCCTAGACATCCACATCTGCCCCCACCACTCATTAAGGAATCCACCATAAAAAATTTCTCCAAAGCCAGCTTCATGCTTCTTAAGACAGAAGTGGCAAACTTCACAACACCCATGCAGATGGACAATAGAGGTATGACTGCTGAATCCTACACAAATGCACTTTATAAGCACTTACATGAGTGCATGGATCATGCAATCCCTAACAGAACCAAGATGCTATCCTCCAAAAAAAGGAAGCCAATCTGGTGGCCCCTGCCATAAACAAACTTGACAACAGAAGAAAGAAACTGTTGCAAAAAAGAGTAAAATCCCATGATTGGATGAACTCCATGGTCAGCCTCAGTAGGAAGCTGAGATCCCTCGTAAAATCCTCCAAAGCTTGTTACGAAAAAAAAATTGCCACTGATTCTAAAGATAACCAGAAAGCATTCTATAGCTATGTCAAGAATCTCAATGGCAACCCTCAGATCTGCTCTGAGTAACAGCACAATGGCACTAAATATACAGAACCAACTGATATTGCCAACATCCTGGCAGATAGGTTCAGTGCTGACATTACCCCCCTCTCACCCCCTAAAGGGCCCATCTCTATACCGGAAGAATGCAAAGTTCCTGAAATCATGGCTGCACAGGTAAAAACCACACTCTCCAAAGCCAAGAACACAGCATCCATGGGACCTGACAACACCCCAGGCTGTGTTCTGCATGAACTACAGAATGAACTGGCGCCCCACCTCAGTACCATGTTCAATCATAGCCTTACCTCAGGCTTTGTGCCTACTAAATGGCAAACAGCGATGGTATCCCTCTCCATAAAGGGGGAGCCACCATGGACCCCGGGAACTACTGCCTCATTAGCCTGGCGAGCCTGGTCTGCATAGCTATAGAATGCATCATCATGTAACATATAAACAATGACATTGGTAATCTCCAAACTCTGGACCCCACCCAGTTCTGATTTGTAAAAGGCAGATCATGTATCCTAAACCTAATAGACTTTTTTGAAGCAGTCACTAAAGCTGTAGATGAGAGTAAGGTGGTTCGAACAGCCTATCTAGATCTCGCCAAGGCTTTTGACACCATCCCCCACTCTGGAATTTTAGATAAACTCACTAAACTAGGTATAAATCCCTATGTCACAAAATGGGTTGCCAACTGGCTCACTGAAAGAACCCACACTGTGAAAGTAGAAGACTCCAAATCTGTCTTCAGACCAGTGACAAGTGGAGTACCACAGGGTTCAATTCTGGGTCCTCTCATGTTTGTATCTACTTCTCTGAAGTACAGACTAACACAGAAGGTCTTTGGCTAATGAAGTTCACAGATGACTGCAAACTAGGAGCCATAATAGAAATGCCTAATGATGTGGACATCCTACAAAATTGCCTCACTAAGACAGATGCCTGGTGTCAAAGCCATGGCCTCAAGCTCAATGCCAAAAAGTGCATTGTCATCCCTTTTGGTAAAAACTCTGTACCCATGAACTACCACATAGGCAGTAGTCTACTTAACACTGAAAGTGTGATAAGAGACCTTGGGACACAGGTGGACAGTAGTCTCTCCTTTGATAATCACATCTCCACAGTAGTCAGGAAATCTTTCTACATGGCACACCTCATCACAAAAGGTTTCTCATCCAGGCAAAAAGAGGTCATTGTTCCCCTCTACTCATCACTCATTAGACCCATTATAGAATACAGAGCCCCTTTTGGTATGTACCTCACAAAACATCTACAGCAATTGGAAAGGCCGCAAAAATACATCACAAAGAGGATTACCGGCCTCAAACAGATGCCCTATGCAGACCGTCTCAAAAAACGACAGCTTTACTCCATTGCATATCGCCTACTCAGAGGCGATCTCTGCCTAACATACAAAGCTATGTCAAACCCAGAGCTGTTGGACATGCTCCACTTAAAGAAATCCCAATCCCTCTGAGCTACACGCTCTAGGGACCTAAACCTTGTCACCACAATAAACAGAATATGCTGGAGAGATAGATTCCTGTCCCAAAGACTTCCCATACTCTGGAACAAACTACATATCTATATCAAACAAAGCTCTTCATTAGCACTCTTCAAGAAAAATCTTGATGTTTGGATAGGAGATAGGAAATTCACCCTGGGGATCACTTCTGTGGCTTGGCTTGACAGGGGGACAGGAAAATAATTTTCTTGGGTGGTGAAAGCCAGGGTACCTTTTGGCTAGGCTTATATAGGCCCTAGGGCCAATAGCCTATAACTACCTATGAGCCTATGAACCTACAATCAACAGCTGATATTAAACCCTAATAAAACAAAGCTATTGCTCTTCTCCCCACTCACAAATCCTCTCAACCTTCATTTATAACATCTAACAATGGGATCATAATCTCACCAGATATGTATACCAAACTTCTGGGTGTTATAATAGACAACAACCTCAAATATGATATGTACGTAAACCAAACTATTAAAACTGTTAATAAAAAACTTGGCGCCCTATACAAAAACAAACCTTTTCTCATCCCTCTAGCTAGGACTGCCATTGCCCATACCCATCTGCTTTCAACTCTACTCTATGCCTCGCAATATTCACTAACTTGAACAAAACTGATCTCAGTAAATTCTCTAGCTTCTACAATCAAATTGCCAGGTTTGCCACAGGACCCCCTACAGGACACACCATTGTCAAAACCTAAACCTCTTATGATGGGTAGAACTCCTCAGGCTAGTTCAATATAATCAATTTACTGTAGCGTTCTTGGTTATTAACCATCCAGAAAAAATGCCATCCCTTAAAAACATTATCCATCCCTACAAAAATACTAGGCCACTTTGTTCCACTACAAAACGTTTGCTTCAGTCTGTTAAAGCTAACGACCTATCTGGAGAATCTTTGTTTGCAAATTCAGTAGGCAAAACCTGGAATTTGCTCCCATCTGACCTTACTCCGAACTCCTCCCTTAATCAGTTCAAAAAAAATCTAACTCAGTATTTTAAAACTCATTGGTTATGTCCTTGCTCTAACCCTGACTAAAGCCTCATCTAGTGCCATAGCCCTGCAATTTTTATTCACAGCAATTCACGTCTTACACTAAAAGGTTTGAAAAGAGAAACAGTACCATCTTTGCAGATACTCTGTAAATCTATAGGTTTGATAAGAGAAACTGTAACATAGTTGTATATATTTCTGAATATAAATTGTATTCTTCATAAGCTTGAAATGTGAGACTGTAACTTGCATGTTAATACAATATGTTTGTGCATATACTGTAACTTGCTTGTCTTTATCTGTTTGTAAGTTTGGAGCTTTTCTCCCCAGGCCTGAAATGGACATGTATCCAGTTGGACTATCCCGGTCAACAAATGTAAAATAAAATAAATAAAAATAAATAAATTATTAGGTATTATCACATATCGTTAAGACTTGTCATTGTGTCTGGTCTGTATAGCAGTAAGTGAGCTCTTAGGGTACTTGCATATGCACTTGGTGACACTGTATAGCTCACTCCAGTAGCCTTAGTTTTGGTCACACTTAATATGCTCATCACACAGTGAGATTTGTCACCCTGTTGAGGGCCTTACAGTAGTTGTTAAAGAAATGGATTGTGGCAGTTAGAACTACCTTAAAGACTGGGCTGAAGGGCCCATAGGTGGCAAAGTTGTGCCAGACTTTACCAGGAGTGTGTGTGTGTGTGTGTGTGTGTGTGTGTGTGTGTGTGTGTGTGTGTGTGTGTGTGTGTGTGTGTGTGTGTGTGTGTGTGTGTGTTAATAGAGTGGAGCATGACCTCTACTTATGCAGCAGTCCCAGCAATGTGGAATGTGTGATTGCCTGGCATTCAAGAGTGAGGTAACTCTTGAGGAGTATGCATGACACCGGGTAGAGGTTTGGTCTCATAGCCTATAGGTGTACGTTAGATGCCCAATGGGCTGCTATGCCCTGGTAGGGAACTTCTGTGATGTCCCCAACTCCTGCATGTGCCATCTGATGTGAATGATGAATGGAGAATTATGTACATTAATGGTTCTCATTAGGGGGAACATGAAACATCAGGAGTGCAATGCATGCTGTAATGCCAGTATGGTGAGACTACCCACACACATACTGTGCTGATGGATGGCAGGGGTGTGATGTGGATGTTAGTGGTGGATAGTGCTAGCAGATGTGGATGTGCAGGATCTGCACATAATGGTGTCCAATGTATGAGGTCCTGATGTGTTTCCTTGTTCATATCTTTCAGGTGCAATGCCGAGACAGCGATTACCACCCTTTTCAGAAGCTGAGACTGCAGCAATAGTAGATGCCTTAAGACTGCATCATACACTGCTGTTCGGCAGGAGCAGACAGCAGCAGCAGGAATGGACCACCATGTGGAATGACCTACTGGACCCCATTAATAATCTGGGTCATCATGGGTGTACCTATGAGCAGGTCAGGCAGAGGGCAACTACCCTTATTCACCATCCCTGGCAGAGGGATACAGCTGTGGCCAGGGACCATACAGCCACAGGTGGGCCTCCTGCTATGCAGGCCCCACTGACACCTACAGAAGAGTTCCTCGCCAACCTTGAGGATGCCACTGCACCCCAGGAAACCATCCACACCTATATCATGGAGGTGGGTGGCACCCAGATAACAGGTGAGGATCATCCAGGTAAGACCCCAGTGGATATCACTTCTATACTGTATCATTCATACTGGCATCCTTGGAGTATCTAGAAGCATATGTCAGGTCAAATTGCATTTGTGGGTGGGAATTTTTGAAATGCACACAAGTGCACATCTGTAGTGAATGACAGCAAATTGTGTAGTATCAGAGCTTGTACTGTACATGTTCAGAAATTCATCATTTTCCTGTACCAATACCATATGAGACTGTGCTGACAATACCTCTCCCCCACAACTACATAGGTCCCAATAGTCTGGTGGAGGAACAGCAGCTTGAAGCTGGTGAGTATGGAAATGTCTTGTTGTGGCTCACCAATACCCTAGGCATGTTAAGGGCATGCATTTTTCCATGCACACAACTGTTACTCTTAGCCGTATTGCAATATGTGCATGTTCACTTGTGGTGGGGTTAACTGCAGTGCATCACTGTGGTCATCGCAGGGGCCTATTCATAGGAACTGTAACATATTGGCAAGTATGTTTCTGTAAGTGTTGACACTGTGCTCTACAGGGGTACATCAATATTGTGTACACGGGTGCAGTGTGTGTTAGATGAAGGTCCATCACATACTACCACTCCTCACGTATCTTAGAGGGTTATATTACTAGCAACATTAAGACATAGCTGCACTGATTGTTGTTGAGGGCCTGTCCAGAGTGTGTATGTTGTGGTCTGATTGTGTGTCATGCATGTCTTCATTTAGAGAATGTGTGGTCTGTATAATGCCTTTGTGCCACCTCACCTGTATGTGTCTGTGTGCGCATACATGTGTGTGTGTGTGTGTGTGTGTGTGTGTGTGTGTGTGTGTGTGTGTGTGTGTGTGTATCAGCAAACATTATACTGCAGGGCATTAATTTACATATGTTGTCTTCACCTCACAGGTGAACATGGGGGTTGGTGTCTCTCCCCCTCACAACCTGATATCAGTGTCTTAGCGGACTCTGATAATGATGGTGGTCATAGTGAGGCACAGGTGGGGTTGTCAGGGGCTGAATCTGTGCCATTGATTGGTATCCCACTTTCACCCACAATGTCCCCAAACACAGTCAGTATGCCCACACATACCCAGTCCCCAGCAGCCACAGATAATGGACAGTTGGAGGGTGGTGGCATGGAACAGGCTAGTGTGGTGACTATGGCAAGTGTGAGTGTAGACACTAGCCATAGCCAAAGAGCAGGTGAGGTCCCACACAGGCAGATGGACAGGGGTGCTCAAAGGAGGACTGCTGCCCATCAAGTCTCTGTTGCAAGTGTCAGAGCAAGTGTCACCAGATGCATGTTTTGGTCCATCATGGAGGCACATGCATGTACTGACCATAACACCAGACATGCATGAATGCAGCACTTCCTGTCATGCGTGACGGCTTCCATGGCATTGCTGATGTTGTACCGCATTTTGCTGATGTCAAGGGTAGATGGTGGGGTGAGACATTGCCATTATTCAACCATGCAATATCTGTGCTTCAGCATGTGGTGGGAATAGGGCATTGGTCATGTGGACATGGGTCAGCAACAAGATCAGCTGAAAGTCCACATGGCCATGCACATTTACACTCCCATAGTGGCAGTACCATCATCACTACTGAAGTAAAGTTGCTGTCCACACCACACCAGAGCAGGCCATGGGCACGTGGTCCTGGCCAGTCCTGTCAGGGATGTGAACCCGGCAGACAGTAGTCACCATCAGGGAGTAGTACTGCATCTAGCCTTAGGCCTGGTGGTGTCAGTGAGACTCCTGGCAGAACCAGTTCCATTATCCCTGGAGAGAGATGGTAAACTGTACATTCTACCATGTATGGTCCATGACTGTCAAACATACTCCTGTGTAGGACAACCACATGGCTTGATTGTGTGCATACATCACTCACACATCTCTATCACAGGCAGGTCATCACCAGACACACACAGTTCCTCTGCATGGCCCAGTTGAACCCTACCCCTCCAGACACACACACACACACACACACACACACACACACACACACACACACACACACACACACATGATGTCAACCATATAGCCCAGCTTAGGCCTCTGGCAAACCCACACCACACCCTGTGCATGTGATGATACCTGTGCCACATCCCTGTTATCCATACCATTGATGCAGGGAATGTTAATATGGGTCTGATGCACAGGGTGAATATAGTACAGTGTAGTAATATAATGCTGTGTAAGGTGCTGTCTGCTGGCAATAGTTGTGGGTACACATCGAAGTGTATGTACCTTTTCAGCCATGATGCATTACTGCTGTTAGTACTGCTGACTGACTGTAGTCTCACGTACTGTATTCTGTTTGTGTTCCAGGTATCTGTGTGCCTGCAGGCTGTGGGCCTGCTGACATTAGCAATGATGAGTATAGCAGAGTGGAAACACAGTGACTTTTTTATAGCCAAGGTACAGCTGTATATGTAGATGTTTACCAGGTGTTTATGCATGCAACAGTGTGTGAGGGACAACTGGGGCAGACAATGTGACCTTGAATACATACCCTTGACACAGCCAGCTAGCCTTCATATGTCACCTATGTGTTCTGTAGTACCACAGGCTCATATATACAGAGGAGGTTACTTGAGTACTGGCACTAAGTCCCTCACAAGCTTAGCCTTAACTGCAACAGATTCACCTATCAGCACATGTTGCCCCTGCCATTTCTTTCACATCCATTCAACCTTGATGCATTTGATGAGGATATGCATGGGACTGTGTGTGACAGGTTTGAGGTATGTATTCCTGACACAGGTCAGCCTGTGTTAGTCTAACCTGACAATCACCAGCATGTGTGTCTGCTATCTCATCATGTTGGTTACTGCCAAGTCCAACATAGGTATTACATCTTGTGGGGGTTTCTGTTCTGACATGGTTGGATTTCCAATCAATATTTGGGTAATATAAGTCAGCCAGGATCAGGGTAATGGGTGGAATCTTGATAGATTTGTAGAGGGCCAGATATGTGGGTTGGGTGTCCTGAGTCAGATATGTTGGCCTGTAGCTACATATAATTTGCATAGAGGTCTTGTCAACAGTTGACTGCATGTGTCTCGTATCTGTCAGACTGTTTGACCAGCCCGGAGGTGTGTGTCTGTCTACTATATCATTATACTCCACCTCCTTTGGCTTTGCTGTTCACATTTTGGGGTCTGGCTGTGTGATAGGATGAGTAATTAGGTAAGGATGGGTTTCTCTCCACGGCTGTGGGCCAGGTTTCTGTGAATGCACAAATGTCATCATCTTCCAGGGTTGTGACAGCTTGCAATTAATGCATTTTCCTGTTTAGACTCCTAGCATTTAGTGGCATGGCCTTTCATTTGTGTTTTGTTGAGTGTTTTATGTTGGTAGTATGGATCCCATGACTTTCCCTACAAAGGCACTTTGGGGGAGACAAGGGCCTTTGCCAGAGTCCTGAAGGCCAAGTGAGACAGATGCGGGCCATCTCTAGCAAAGCAGCGTGGTCTGTTGATCATGTGTTCCCAGGCTGCCAGGCAGTGGATCCCCCTGGGATGACATCAGTAAGTGAGCCAAGTGTTTCTGACAATCATTTTCTGTTTGTACTGAGCCATCATTCTGAGTGATGGCAGAATGCTGCTTAAGGCTAGGGACATACCTGCATGGGAAATATTCAGCAAGCTAAATCATGCCTGTCTTCCTATAATCCAGGGAGGTACATCTGACATTGTTCACACCATCATGGACCAGGCTGGAATTATACCTGTACCTGTTGTGGGATGACTTGAGTGCATGTGTGATATGGCAGATTATGGACCATGACAAACAAGTAACTGTGACTTTCTCCTTATCCTGCCACATCTGTGTGTCTCACAGTGGAGTCTTCTATGAGTAATATGTTGGGTGTATGGTAAGGCCTTAGTGTTTCCAAGACCCTGGTGTGTGGACTATGCATGGTCTGTGGTGTGTAGGTTTGTGGAGTTCTCATGTGTTTTTGCCTCTGAGGTGTCCTTTGTTTGGGTTTTTGTTTTGTTGCAGACCTCCACTTACATGTATGTGTGTTGTGTATTTGCAGGTGATATTTACTGACTCTATACAGTGTTGGGCACCTATGTTACTGCACACTTTGTTCTGGTGTGCACATTCTCCATTTGTCTGGCCAGTGGTTCCCCTTCCCCTTATGTGTGTCTCCTTGTCCTTCTGTAGTCCAGTCACAGGGTTTGCCCACAGTGGCTGCTGTTATGTATTTCTAGTTCTGATGTGAGCGGGGTAAATGCCATAACATCACACACAAGGCTATGGACTTCACACCTCTGAGTGCACCTGTTTAGCAGGTTGTCCATCATTGCACCATTACACCTGCTGTGGTCCACAGATGGTGTGTGTTACTATGTTATTATGGGGCTACATGTTGGCCTAGCTGTCAAACTGTTACAGACTGACATCTGGACAGGCCCATATATGACAGTCAGACAAAGGCCCACACATGGGGATAGGGTGTTAATACAGTTCTGCCAAACATAGACAGTTGGGAGACCAGTTTGGTATTTGTTTACTTTCTCTTATGGGTATGATGTCTGCTTCTCCACTGTCTGCCATTGATGTTTTGACATGACCCTTTCTTGTTTTGCAAATAGTTGGCAGGCAAATGCAATGTTAGGACAGGCAGAACAGATATACAAGACATACTTGTGCTCCTTCTGTGACAACCTGTCATTTCAGAGGTATGGATGTTGGCCAGTGACATGTTGTCAGTGCTGACACAGTAAGGTGGCAGCCTTTTATAATCTGGCAGTACACTGACCTTCAGGTAGCTGCCATCCTACTTGGCACCATACCTCTCAACTTCTTAGAGCCAGACATCTGGACAAAGCCATAAGTATTTGGGGGACAAAGGCCTAAATATAGGGACCATATTTAAGTATTAGCCTTACAAACCTAGAAAGGTGATACAATAACAGGTTTTGCATTAACATACATTTTACTAAATGGTATGAAGTCTGAAACTACAATCTGTCATTATTTTCTGACTTTAGTCTTTTGTGATTTGCCAGTGATTTGCCAGAAAACCACAGGTTCATGCTGAACATACCAAAAGTATGATGCAAACCTCTGGACATTCTGCAAAAAGTCTGTACAGTTGAGAGGTATGTTAGGCACTGTGTAGGTTACTCTGAGATGTGTACTGTCTATATGTGTGGTCCCCCATCCCTGGCCTGTCCAGCTTTCCTACAATAATGGATATTGATGTCTGGACAGTGTGTACCACTCCTACTGTAGGTGTAGTTAGCATGCAAAATAGTTGGCACTGCAGTTCTTGGAACATGGACCCTGTCAACACAGTATTGTACCTAGGCCACTGAGACACGACAGCCAGGTATAAGTGCTGGCCACATTGTGACAGTATTAACCATGCATATACATAGGTCATTGACCCCTGCATATTGTGGACATGCAACAAGTTATCAAGTTGATTGGGACAGCCCTGGGAATGTGTGCTCTGCTGCTATTACCCTAAAAACATAAATGTTACTGCATTTTTTTGGGAATATGGGTGTGTTGGGGGGCACATCTGTCAACTGTACACATTTGCTTAGACTGTGCTGATGTTGGCTTTACATTTTGGTTCAACATAGCATAGTATAATGCCTGTTTTGAAGAATATAGGCATATCAGTAAAGACCACAGGTTAGATAGTAATGGCAGACATATGGGTTTTAGACTTCTTACCCTTCAGAGCCCTAATGCAACTGCAAGACCTGCTGTGATATCACTGTGTAAGTCTTTAGGGGGATATTTCATCATTGTTTCCATTTGTGGGCCTTTGTCAGACATTTCTTTGTGGTTTTCTATGGATGACTTGCTGGGTGAGGCTGATGGGGTGAGTATGGGGCCCCCACATTGACATCCATGCATATGACCTATAACTCCCTAGTTAGTTAGCCCCCCACATATACAGCAGTAAAATTTGTCACCTAGGGGACTACTGCATATTCTGGGGAACCAGTATTGGGTGGACATTTCCTGTGTCCCACATAGCTGTCAGTTGTCTGCTGCTATCCCAGTAGCCCACCCCATTCCATTGCATGCATGCAGTGATACCATAGCTACCACAATGTACTACACCATTCATTTATTATTAAGAAAACTGACTTACCTTGTGCCTGCGGCAGTTGTGAGGATGGTGCTTGAGGGCTGACTCTGTCGGACGCATGCAGTACACAGCCTATACATGGTAAGGTACAAGTAGTATGATGTGTGTGGCATCCATTTTACTGTGTGTGTAAGTCAGAAAGAGGTGTCAGTCCCTGGGTCCCTACAGTGTCAGTTTGTGTGCCATGCATTGCCTCTTTGCCAAGGCCTAGGCATACTGGGCACACCTCCATCTGCCTACAGGAGCAGGTTCAGGGGTTCCTCCTCCAAGTCCCCCTGTGCATGTGGGGATCTTAGCAATAGTGGGGGCTGTGTGGCTCTTCCCTGTGATGTTCCTGATGCAGCTGTTTCTGCAGGATCATATTGTGTAGCATGACACATACTATGAACATGTGTGCACATGCAGCTGGACAGTACCGCATGGCTCCACCAGATATGTCAAGGCACCGGAACCGTGACTTGAGCATCCCAAGCACATGCTCTACAATGATCCTGGTTTGTGCATGTGCCTCATTATGGCATTCTTCAGTGTTTATGTGTGCATTTCCAATGGGTGTCATCATTCTCAGATCTAGTGCATAGCCAGCATCCCCCACCAGGTAGCCATACAGGATGTCCCTACTGACAAATGCCTGGTACAACTGTGAGGCATGCCAGATGTGGAAGTTGTGATAACTACCAGGGCTGCCAGCACACACACATTCATGATAATGCCCTGATCATTGCGCATGACCTGGTAGTTGATGGAGTGATAACCCCTTCGGTTTATGTAGGCTCTACCCTCTTCATTGGGTGGTGCTTTGATGTGGATGTGCATGCAGTCTATGGCACCTTGTACCTCTGGGTAGTCTGCTACATGGTGAAAGAGATGTATTTTGCTGGTCCTCTCCTCAGGGGTGCTGGGGAAATATATGTGCTCACCAGCATGTCATTCATGAACTGGTGGTGTACTCTGAATGCAGATGCCTGTCAGACCCCCATGATGTCACCAGTAGGTCTTTGGAAAGTATCTTTAGCTAGTATTCTTAAGGCTTCACATACCTTTGCTTCAACTGGGATGGGTTCCTCCTCTGTTGGCTCTGGGTCTGAGGTGAGGCTGGCAGAGCTCGATGAGTTGCTCTAGCATGTCCCTGTCCACCTTGTAGTGCTACACTGTCTCCAGCTCATGTAGCCCCTAAAAGGTTACTCTGGGTCTGGACACTCTTCTCGTCCTCAGTCTGTGATGGTTGTCAGCATGATCCTCATCACAGGCCTCAGTCTGTAGCACATACAGATGTAGCAAAGCAGCAACAGCCCCTAACATTTTGTCAGTTAAAATTCCCACCTGTGTACTCCAATGGTGCAGAGTTTGTGGGAAAACCAGGCTGAAGGGTGTTTGCATAGTTTACACTGGTGTGCTGCAGACGCTGCCTTTGTGATTGGCTGACTATGATACATTCCACCTGCCAGCTATATTATTGAGGGTTTTGAATGGGACATTGTTAGTGGCTGAGTCCATATTAGTGATTTGTAGTTTGTTTCTTTTATTCTGCTACTTCCTTTTTTTTCTCTATTTCCACTGTGTTTAAGCCCTGTGGCATGTACACAAACATGCTTAGCTTTTCTAAAACCAGCTAAGCAGCTTCAGACACACCCCCTTGCTTAGCTGTGCTTAGTTCAGTGTAAATAGGAGCTGCAGAGCTTACACCAAGCATGACACACCCCCTTCTCATGTCAGCTGCTTCTTCTGCTTATACTACCACATTATAGATGCCACATGGTTAGGTACCCACGGACACAGTCTCCCATTTTGCTATTCAACAAATTTAGCTCATTTACATACCCCACTGCCTTAGTCCCTAGTTACACCACTACACTGGAGCCTATGTCCTTAGCTACCACTGTAACTAGTTATTGTTATGAGTCTGCCTGCTGCCCCTTATAATGGCAAAATTCATCTTTTACATAAATTTGTCTTTTTACATTTTTTTTTTATTTTCTGCACGATCATGTTTGCGTGCCACTGGGCTTCACTTAAATAGCCAAAATCGGCCCAGAAAAATAGATTTGATTTTTATAATTTTAAAACACATTTGCATGCCAATGGCCACAGTTTTGGCCATTGGCACGCTTAATACTCATAATACATGCTTTACATTGAGCTGTCATGCCCCCATTTTGATTTTTGCAGAGATGTACATGGTTAGTAACTGAATACATTTCTGCTGCGGACATTGCTGCAACACATATGCCTGTCTGCTTACTGAATCACTAATTCACCTCATTTGCATGGTTTTCACCAGCAAATGAGCTGATTAGCATTATTCCGTGGTGTCCATGTCAGAATAGTGCTAGGAGGCTTGTGCACGCCACCAGCCTTGTTTATGGGATCGCACAGGCTGCGAACTCCATGCCCGAGCCATGCCACTGTTCTTACACAGAGATTAGCTCCGTGTAAGCTTTATTGAATCCTAGGGACACTGTTTTTCAGTCAAGGTACACCTCTATCATTTGTAATAATTTATTTAATTTACTTAATATTACTGGCAAATGTACAAAGTATGGAAACTGATAATCAGGAATGAAAATACATTTATTTGGACCAGTGTAGAGCCTTCCATATCTGTGTGGTTACTAAGACTTGGTTTAAATGTAAATAAAATACCAGGTTTTTGTGATATAAAAAAAATGAGACCATGGTAAATCATTTCAAAACGTTTCCCACCTTTAATGTGAGCTATGCCCTGTACAATTCAATTGAAAAACAAACCCGTCAGGGGAAAAAATATAAAAAATAAAAAATGTACAATACGCTGGTTGCATAAGTGTGCACACCCTTAAACTAATACTTTGTTGTGTGTGCACACCCTTAAACTAATACTTTGTTGAAGCACCTTTTGATTTAATTACAGCAGTCAGTCTTCAGGGGTAGGAGTCTATCATGGCACAACTTGACTTGGCAATATCTGCCCACTCTTCCTTGCAAAAGTGCTCCAGATCTTTCAGATTGCAATGGCATCTCTTGTGCACAGCCCTGTTTAGGTCACCCCACAGATTTTCTATTGGATTTTTGTCTGGGCTCTGGCTGGGCCATTCCAAAACTTTATTTTTTTTTCAAGTGAAGCCATTCTTTTGTTGATTTGGATGTATGCTTGGGGCCATTGTCATGTTGAAAGGTGAAATTCCTCTTCATCTTCAGCTTTCTAGCAGATGCCTGAATGTTTTGGGCCAAAAGTAACTGGCATTTGGAAATGCTAATAATTCCCTCCACCTTGACTAAAGCCCCAGTTACAGCTGAAGAAAAGCAACCCCAAAGCATAATACTGCTACCACCATGCTTCACCATGGGGATGGTGTTCTTTTGGTGATGCAAACTGTTGTTTTTGCACCAAACGTACCTTTTGAATTGTGGCCAGAAAGTTTAACCTTGGTCTCATCAGACCATAACACATTTTCCCATATGCTTTTGGGAGACGTGATATATTGTTTTGCAAATTTTAGCCGGGCCTGGATGTTTTTCTGTGTAAGAAAAGGCTTCCGTCTTGCAACCCTACTCTATTGTCCAGACATGTGGAGAATATGGGAGACTGTTGTCACATGTAGTACACAACCAGTACTTGCCAGAAATTCCTGCAGCTCCTTCAGTGTTGCTGTAGGCATCTTGGCAGCCTCCCTGACCAGTATTTGTCTTGTCTTTTCATCAATTTTGAAGGGATGTCCAGTTCTTTGCAACGTCACTGTTGTCCCATATTTTCTCCATTTTTTGATGACTATCTTCACCGTGTTCCATGGTATATCCAATGCTGTGGACATTTTTAGTACCCTTCTTCTGACTGATATTCTTCAACAATGAGATCCCTTTGATGCTTTGTAAGCTCTCTGCGAACCATGGCTTTTGCTGTAGCAGGCAACTGAGTAAATGTCAGGAAAATCCTATTAGGACAGCTGAACTTTATTTGGGGTTAACCAGAGACTCTTTAATTGATGGCAGGTGTGTACCTAAGAAGACTGAATGCTGTAATTAAATCAAAAGGTGCTTCAACAAAGTATTAGTTTAAGGGTGTGCACACACAACAAAGTATTAGTTTAAGGGTGTGCACACACAACAAAGTATTAGTTTAATGGTGTACATACTTAATGCAACCAGTGTATTGTACGTTTTTTATTTTTTATATTTTTTCCCGTAACAGATTTGTTTGTTTTTCAAATGAATTGTACAGGTTATATGTCACATTAAAGGTGGGAAAAGTTTTGAAATTATTTATTGTGGTCTCATTTTTTTATATCACAAAAACCTGGCATTTTAACACAGGTGTGTAAATAATTTATATCCAGTGTAGATCTGATTGCTCATCATTGTAAACTTCTATAAAATTTTCTAATTTTCACTCTTTGTAGTGTTGGCCTGCAGTTGCCTTACCATTACTTGATGGATGGTGCAATGGTCTAGCAGTTGTGTTGTCACCTCCCAGCAAGGGGTTCTCCAATTCATTTCTCAGCTTTGGTGCTTCCTGTGTGGAGTCTGCATGTCGTCCATTCGGGTTTTCTCTGGGTGCTCTGGTTTCCTCCAATATTACAAAGACATGCGTCTAGAGCATTTCTCCCCTGGTAACCACTGAAAATTGGCTTTGTTCCAAGTCAGACTTTCCTGGCAAACAAATAATAAAATTAATTGTTTATCATTATCTCACACTATTAATGATGACAAAATGTAGCCAGTGTCCTTGATTTGTGTCACTCTTTGGCTTTAATATATTTCGGTATTAAAATTAATAAGTGTACCAACATCCCTTCACTATTAAATATTGGCAAACAGTTCATCATTATCATCATCAGCCCCCTTTTGCCATTTTTTCCTTTGGGGTCAGGGTATTGTATTAACTGTTGCCAACTTCCTCAATTCAGTGCCACACTCATGCCTTCTTCAACAATTATGCCTGACAGTCACAGATCTTCTTTCACACAATACATCCACCTCTTTGCTGGACATGCTCACTTCCTCTTACCTTCTTCCTGTTTGTCCCAAATCTTCCTCCCCATATTGTCTTCTGCTTTTCTGCATGTGTCTAAACCACTGTAATCTGTTCTATTTGATTTTTTCTGCAATTGGAGCTACTTTGGCTTCTTCCCTTATGTCCTCATTTCTTTTTCTGTCCAACAGTGTGCATCCTACCACCCTTCTCAGGCACTTCATTTCCATCGTGTCTAGCTTCTTCAACTGTTTTGGCTTTACTGCCCAAGTTTCTGTACCATACAGCGGTACTGATTGCACCACTGTCTTCTACACCTTACTTATCAGCTTCTTTAGCATTTTTCTGTCATAGACTACACCTGACACTCTATGCCAGTTGTCTGCAGCTCCTCTGATTCTAACTTTGACCTCTTCTTTCATACTTCCCTTTTCCTCAACCACCCCTGTCAAACAGTTAATTTTACATCAATACAAAGAAGTATTTTATAATGAACAGCAGTTTTTTGTACACATCTGGGCAGCACTGGGATGCACTAGTTAGTGTTGCTGCCTCTCAGGTCAATGGTTTGATTCATGACCAGGATATTTTCTATACACGGTTTGTATGTTCTCACTTTATAGATGTGGCATTCATTGGAGGGGAGGTGTACATCTTCTTCCTATATCCAAAAGAGCTGTAGCTAGGTGAGTTGCTGAAGCTCAAAACTGTCTCTAGGTAAGTGTAAGTATGTGTTTGGCATCTAGGATTGTTTCCTGTCTTATGTATACAGTTTGCTGGGCTAGGTTATGGGTCTCGACATCAATGAAATGGATAAAATGGACATTGAAAATGGATAAATGGATGTATTTTTATACAATTTTGCTCAAAATAAAATAATTATAACAATTTTATTCATAGCAAACAATATGATGATTCTAATTGGTTTAGCAATAATGTCTGTCAAGTCTGGACATTAAAAGCTATTTTTCTAAATATGCAGAATATTTACAAGGCTGGGGTCAAATACATGCTGACATCATATGAAGTAAAATATTATTTTCATTATACCTGATTTTATTTACTGATTTATTAAAGTTGTTTAATATGGGTAAGTCCCTGAGTTTTTCCAGAGAAAATCTGGAAGATCATAAAAGAAACATTATACGTTGTACAGTATAGCAGAAGTAACAAGGTCAGTTAGATATTAAAACAGTTGAAGAATCAACACATTTATTTAAGTATAAAGGAAAACTAGTAAACAAAATATACAATTTTGTTAAGGTTCAAAAACAGCATTCCCTGTAAGCAATTGCTATGGACAATATTTACAATGAAGGGGATGGTAGACAGAAGAAGAGCAGGTCCTACAAACTATTCATAATGTGTAACTGCTATGTGTAAGGTCATGCATCGATCTATCTATCTATCTATCTATCTATCTATCTATCTATCTATCTATCTATCTATCTGCCTGTCTGTCTATCTATCTATCTATCTATCTGTCTCTGTCTATCTATCTATCTATCTATCTATCTATCTATCTATCTATCTATCTATCTATCTGTCTGTCTATCTATCTATCTATCTATCTATCTCTATCTATCTATCTGTCTCTCTGTCTATCTATCTATCTATCAATCTATCTATCTATCTATCTATCTTGATGCAGACAGAGTTTATAGTAATTCAGGGGGAAAATCAATTATAACAATAAAACAAAATGGTAACAAAAGAAAGTTGTATGGAACAAAGGTTCATTTGTTGCTAAATAAAGCCATAACAGAGAATTGTAAAAAGGGGAAGAATTTACGTATCGCTTGGATAGATTACAAAACAGTATTTGACAACATTCCATATTCATGGATAAAGGAAAGCTTGCAGATGTATAAGACACATCCTACATTGATCTATTGCATTACAGTGATCATGAAACAGTTCCTAATGAAACTGCACTTAAGTCATGACAAAGGGCAAATTATTATCCCGAGGATTAAAATTGAAAGGAGTATTCCAGGGGATTCTTTGTCACCACTGCAGTTTTGTCTTGCCATTAACTGATTAAGCTGTTTACTTAACAGGTTAGGCTATGGTGACAATTTAGCTCCTAAAAAATAACCTTGTTTTATGATTTATCACGTACTTTTTGTGGACTACTTAAAACTGTGTAGTTCGTCAGATAAGGAGTTGAAAGTACAGCTACAAATGGTTAAACTTTCTCAGATGATATAACAATGACATTTCATCTTGACAAATGTGAAAATCTAACATATACAACAGAAAACCTGCTGCACCAACTTTGAACAGGAATGTAATATAAAAGAGCAGGAAGGCGTGTATAAATATTTGGGAATAGATGAGGAATCACCAGTAAAACATGAACAAATGCAAATAAAACTCAGTAACAAATACTTCAGAAGACTAAAACTGATATTGAAACTGCCTTGACATCTAGGAATAAAGTCCAAGTTATAAATCGATTTGCTCTTCCTGTTCTACCTTATAGTTTTAGGGTGATTGACTGGCTCCAAAAACTACCGGATCGATTAGACATGAAAACAAGAAAAATGCTTTGTGCTTATCAAATGATATATAAAAAACAGTGTATACCAACATTATACATTCCTCACTCTAAGAGAGGTATGGGCCTCCTCGAAATTGATTACATTTATAGATCTGCAATGATATCTGCTGACCTCATCAGATCCAAATAGAGTGAAAGTTTTAAAACATAAGGAGAAAATGTCTAAGATGGCATCTTTGTTTAGTTTCTCAGAAGCATTTCTGTGACAAGTGGGAATGGAAATCAAACCAGAAATAGACAAAAATCAGACAACAACTGAATGTGCCACAAAACAAAAGAAAAAAAATATAACGAGAAGGATCATATGAGAAGGAAAGAAATGAGGAAACTCCATAAGTATAGTGCAAGAACAGAGATCTCATGGAGCAATCTCATGTTGACATAAGAATGGCTAAAGGGAGGTGAACTGAAACCAGTAGATGAAAGGTTCATAAGTGCTGCCCAAGACTGTGGACTACATACAAACTGGTTTAAAATCCACTGAAAAGGTGGGAGAAACAGAAATGCAGGTTCTATAAAAAAAGAATTGGAAACAGTTACACATCTTGCAGCTGGGTATGATACACTCATGGCAGATGGCCTATATACTGAAAGGGATAATGATGTGGAAAGACTGTTGATTGGAGATTGTGCAAATACTGCATTATAGAAGCAGCTGAGAAGCACTGGGAGCATAAGCAACAAAGCATCATAGGGAATTATGAAATGTTTATCGAATGGGATCACCAATTACTAACATTTCAAAAAACAGATGTGAGAAAACCAAATATAGTAGTCCATGAAACAAGACAAAAGTAGCATCGGTCATTGAAATTTCTACACCTAGTGATTAAAGTGTCTTGTAGAGAGAAACACACGGCCACAAAATATCAGGATATGCAGGCAGAAATGAGACCAATGTGGAGGAAAGATACCCAGACAGTTCCAATATTAGTAACAGCAAAGTATTTAATAAAAAAGAATTTGCAGTCACACTTAGATATGTTACCAATACATGTAACCCCATTTGAGTTACAGAAGGAGCCAATTCTGGGCACACTGTGGGTGCTGAAAAGAGCACTCTTGGCTAACATCAAAGACTGAAACAATACTAATTTCATGAACTCTAATTATACCCTGAATTAGGAAAGTAGTCTATTTCCATCATGGTATCAGAAACCCAAAAGACATGGAGAAATTAAACTGTACAAAATCGTGGTTTGTACTCAGTGATGGGTTGTAAGTCATCAATGAGTCATCAGCATTTCTGCTTGCTAGACTAGGCTTGTGTGTGCCTGTTTATTGAAATGGCTAGGGTGATAGTATTGACTGGCACAGCTTTGTACCACCAACAGTCTGCCTACACAGTCATTGTAGTGGGGCAGGATTCATTACCAAATTGCAATATCCACCTAACGAATGTCAGTTTAAGGTATAAAAGCCCCACTTTATATCTAAGGAGCCTCTTTTAATGGATAAGTATCTCCTCTCTGCAATGCCCAACATTTTGCTTTTATAGTATGCAGGGTGCTCCTAACCTCAAAAGTCTTGACATAACACTGCACCAACCCTTCCTCTGATACTTTGGTACATGCAGTAAACTCTTCAATAAAACCAGCAGTCCCTAACAGTTTTGGAAACAGTTTCAGAACATAAGATCATTTCAGTTCATTAAATGCTATGGCTGCTTCAAGAGACTATTGCACCTTGATGGGAGCTTTCCTCTTATGACATCTGTCAAAATGCAAGTAATAGTCCCAAAAATAGGTACAAACTTTCTGTAGTACACAACTAAGCTCAATAAACTTCAATTTTCCCTTAGTGACGGGTATGTGTTTTGTGGCCTCTATTTTTCTAATTCTTGTCTTACTACCATCTTCCTATAAGCTATCCCAGGTAATTGGCTTCCACCATACCCAGTTTACTTTTCATACTGCAAACAATCAAGTCTGCTTGTCTTATGAGTTCTAACACAGCCAGCACTTTAGCACAGTCAGACTCCTCATCCCATGAATGAATGACCATTTTGTCTAAGTATGCTGCAGAATATCAGGAGAGAGACCTCAGAATTTTATTTACTAACCCCTGCAATGTGACTAGGGTTACGTGTAATCTAAATGTCAATACTATGCACTAAAATGGAGTGTTAAGGGAACTGAATAGCTGTTTTCTCTTTGGCAGAGGGGCTTAATGATAGCTACAGTACCCTTTCATTAAAAATCCAGTGTTGCTAAGTATCTTTTTTCCCTAGGTTTTCTATCATCTCACCAGTTCTGAGCATGTGATAGTTACCAAACTTTGAAGTGCTCTTCAGTTTGGAACCTGCACTTAAATTATTTATTTATTTATTTATTTATTGGACATTTGTTTACTAGGATGGTCCAACTGGGTCGGAAATAATCCATTTTTAGCAGAGGCCTGGGGAGAAAATCTCCAGTTACATACAGAGGTGTACAAACTTTATACAAATAACATAAAACTTTCATGAGTTCTAAGCAAGCAGGCACATTGTTATGAGACAGATGGTAACTAGTCATTTATGTTACAAGATATACACGTAAAAGATATAGAGTGATGAAGTACAAATGGAGACAGAGAGATAGAGAGAGAAAGAGAGATTCAGTCTGGTCTGATCTTCAGAAGAGATTAGCCTGGATCAGAGCAAGGGCACAGCCAAGAGTTGATCATGTGTTTCAGTACAGTTTTAAAAGCAAGTAAGGTAACAGTAGTTCTCACAGTAAGTGGAAGAGAGTTCCATGTTTTTGAAACATCGTGGGAATAGAGGCTTTGTCTTAGGGAGTTTGGATATAGAGACAAGCTCTTTATCTGTAGACCTAAGTGTTCTGTTTGGGTTGTAAGTTTTGATGATATTATTTAGAGATGGGCAAGCTAAGGGGTTGTAGACCATTTTGTGGAGAGTTAGTATTTGGGTATATAGTATGTAGTTGGGGAATTCTATCCAGTTTCATTTTTTCATCTTATAATTTCCCTAACAGTTTATTGAACCTAACCCAGTTGAGCACGTCGTCCTTTACACTTTTACAGAACTCTGTCAGTACAAATTGTTCATTGTGCAAATAGTTAATAAAAACATCGACCAGTTCATCTGGACCACTCCATAAAACAAAACAAAAAAAAAATCTCATCCAAAAAGCATAAGTACAAATTGCAGAACTGTTAATATTCAGAATTAAAGATAAATAATTCTCCCAAGTGAGATGTACCAAATCTGCATAGCTGGAGGAATGTTGAAAAGTTTGTTTTCTTTTTATGAAAAATATGATAGAAATGCAATCCATAATCAAACTGGTTTCCCTCACATTAAGAAAGTCTCAATACAACCAACTTTCATTAAATAATCTAAGTCTGTCTTCCTTGGGTATAACGGTAAACAAGTCAGTGACATCTGTAGTGAGAAAACATAAATTCTTCTCCCATAGTTCATCTTTAAACCTCCTTAAAAAATCCCAAGAATTTTTTTAACATGTGGGTTTGTTTAGCCAATATTGACTTTAGAAGACAGTCATTAAAAACTGCTAATGGATAAAATTTTGATGTTAATCCTGCAACAATAGGTCTAAAAGAGGGATTTAAAATACTCTTCTGTATCAATCGTTCTACAAGCTACATGGACCTCATTTCTTGAAATGTGTGTAAATTTCACTGGATGTTGAACATGTAAGCAGACAAATTAAAAGCATCAAAAATAGCCATGGCACCCCTGTAATCAGATTTCATAATGTGTATTAACTCGGCATGCGTACAAGAATTTAAAATTTCCTTTTCCTGATTGTTAAGATTGCATATTGGGTGACATTTCTTATTTTTTACTAGTATGTACATGTTTTCTTTACATGCCTTCCTGAATGTTCGAATAATAGGATAAAAAGTGGGATTAAATAAACTTTTTTTTTCCTGCAAATGACATCATGTACATCATGGTGTGTGTCAGCTGTACTGTTTGATTCATTACAGTATACAGCAAGGTTTAATTTCATTGTAACTAACCTGAGTTCCACAAAAAGTCTACTATATCTAATTCTTTCATTAGAACAAACTTAAAGGCCTTTTCAAAGAGTGAAAAATGATCTAGGGTCATAACCATCTGGCGATAATTAAAAACATTAAAGCTATTGTGCGATAACAAGCCACCATGATCAGAAATAATTGCTTCTTTTTCCCCTTCCCTTTGCCTCTTTTGGAAGTCGTGTGGATCTGATGCTAATTGGGATGTGACCATTGCTTTCTTGTACATAATTCCCTTGGTGGGGTCCTGTGTCCTTTACTGGGTCTGAGTAACTTGTCAGCCTTTCTAATCTATTAAGAGGGGGAAAAGGTATGTTTGGAAAACTATACTAATTAAATGTCTCAAAAAAAACTTTCCCATTTTTCCCACTTATGGTCTATTTCCTTGGCAAAATCCTATAAAATATTATCTATTTCCCACTTATCCAGTATATCCAGCATTACCACCTACTCTCCCAAAAGCAACATGGCTTTTGGCCTATTCATAATATGATGACTGTCCTATGGGTGCTAACAGATAATATGCAACAAAATTATTGTTTAAACTGACAACAGTTCCACATTATTGTCCAAAACCAACTCCAGTCTGGCCAAATCCATCTGCAGCAGTGGCTCTTGCATCATAACCTGCTTCTTAACCCATAAACAACTAAAACAATACTGTGCAGCAACCCATAGAAGCTTTATAAAGTTCAAAATAAGCTCTCCATCTCTGACATAAAAAAAATGCTCCTGCTCCCCCAAGGGATCTATTAAATAATTTCCACTCAACTTTGTGCAATTCCCTCCTCTTATTCATATACTAAATAATCACCACCATTTCCACATCAAACACTTGGCTGAATATAGTTTCAAACATAGTTATCTTACTTATGCCTCACTGATTATACTATATTTATCTGTTTCAGTTGTATACCTAATGACTACTTCTTTCTTTTTTTATGTTTTTTCACTAGAACTATGCCTGCAAATGATTGATATTGATCAGTGTATTACCCTGGTTAACAAACAAAATAAATAAATAAACTAGTGCTACTGAGATTCTCCAACAACTCTTTAATTCTTCTGTAATGTACAGACTGAGCATTTTTTTAATTTGTCAGTTGTTTCTGTTTCTATGATACCTTACAAGGTCTTACTGTAACCTTTACTCCAGGAATTGGGTCTATATTATGTTTTGTTAGTAAAGTTCTCCCACATATTTCTGAAAACACGCCTTTATTTCAAAGTAAAAACTCTTAACATCCTTCTTGCGTTTTTGACATGGATTCCTCAAACTGCTCTTCAGGAAGAGATTCTCTGTTCTCTCTTTTATACAAACTTCAGATTGGATGCTCATTGCAAAATTTTCTACTGTTTTCAGCTTTAGCATATTAATGTGATAGATTTAAGGGGGAATTCAATAAAGCCTACATGGAGTGATTTTCCGTGTAGGCATAGTGCCACAGAGCTTACACGGAAGTAAGCAGTCGTGAGACCCAGTAAACAGAGCAGAGGAGCGTGCACAAGAGTGCGGACATGGAAGTGTCCGTGGCATGCAAATCACCTCATAAGCAGTTGAATTGTATGCAAATGAGGGTTGTGGAGCAATCCAGCAATCAGATCGGCAGACCCTGTGTTGGTGTCTGAAGTGTACATGGAAACTTTCTGTGTACAAGAAAATAAAAATTGAACAGGGGCTGTAGAAGCCCATTTAGAAGGTCATAAATTGCACAGTAGGCACAGTTATGTGCAAAACTATGTCCTATGTGTCCAAAAAGTAATGCAAAATAATATAATTTTTTAATACCAATATTACATTTGCACATTGCACAGCAGCGCACAAACATGCCATTATACAAAAAAAAATATTTAAAAGTTTAAAAACGAAAAATAAGAAATATGTGAGAATAATGCATTATAGGGCCATGCATGGAGTATGTACAGTGGTAGATTTCAGTGGTTGCTAAGGAGGCAGGCCTTGGAATAGTGTAGTATCCAAGTTGTGTGCATGGATCTGTATGCAAATGAGCTGGGGTTACTGAACAGCAAATATGGACTACTGTGACCACAGATAAAATCCGTTTAGCCCCAGAACTGTGTTGGTGTGCACAAAAGAGCTAGCTGCCATCAAAAGGGAGGTGTCACTATATGTTTAAGTGGATTGGAGCTGAGCAGCGCCTATCTGTGTGGTGCACCTCTCAGCTAAGCAGGGGTGTGTGTCCAGTGAAGCTTTGTTTAACTACTGGGTATTTGTTTTAGATGTTGTGAGCTGTACTGAGCATGCCTGTGCATGGGGGTGTGTCTATTGACTGATGAACATTGTTTACACCAGTGGTGTGGGTTTGCGCATCACTCTGCAGTGCCTAGAAGGGAAGGCAGTTAAAAAAAAAGGAAATTGCCAGTGAAAGCCAATCATGTATATATTACTGATAACCCCTGTTCCACTTACACTGGGTCATTCAAACCTCTCAATGATGTACCTGGCAGGTGGAATGCATCATAGTTAGCCAATCACACAGGCTGCATTGGCAGCAGACCACTATAAATTATGCATACACCCTACAATCTGATTTCTCCCCCATACCTTGCACCATTGGAGTACAGACTTGGGAATTTTAAATGGCAGAATGCTAGGGGCTGCTGCTGGTCTGCTACATCTGTATGTGCTAGATGCTAAGGTCAGTGATGATGCTGGTGCTGACAATAGGCCTTGACCGAGAAGGAGAAGAGTGTTTAGGCCCAGGGTAACCTTCCAGGAGCTACATGAGCTGTAGATTGTAAAACACTACAGGGTGGACAGGGACAAAATACAAGAACTCACCGAACACTGCCACCCTCAACTCAGACCCAGAGCCAACAGAGGAGAACCCATCCCAGTGGAAACAAAGGTATGTGTAGCCCTTAGAATACAGGTACTTTTCAAAGACTTACTGGGGACATGATGGGGGTTTCACAGGCATCTTCACCCAGGGTACTTCACCAGTTCCTGATTGCCATGCAAACACATGCCAGTGAGAACATTTATTTACCCCACATCCCTGAGGAGAGGACCATCAGTATGTGTCTCTTCTACCTTGTAGCACATTACCTTGAGGTACTGGGTGACATAGACTGTGCTCATGTCCACATCAGAGCACCGCCCAGTGAGGAGGGTAGAGTCTACATCCACCACAAGGAGTACAGCTCCATCAACTGCCAAGTCATGTGCAATTCCCAAGGCATCTGGCATGCATCACAGCTGTACCAAATGTTTGCCAGGGGCGACATCCCATACAACCATTTATTGGGGAATGCTGTCTATGCACTGGAACCATGGATGATGACACCCATCAAAAATGCACAGACACACAGACTTTTATTTTATTTATTTATTTAACATTTGTTAACCGGGAAAGTCCGACTTGGAACTAGCCAATTTTCAGTGGAGGCACAGGGAGAAACATTCCAGATGAATGTATTTTTAACATGGGAGGAAACCGGAGCACCCGGAGGGTACCCACACAAACACAGGGAGGACATGCAGACTCTGCACAGAAGGCACCCCAGCCAAGAATCAAACCAGAGAACCTCTTGCTGTGAGGTTACAATGCTACCGCTGCACCACTGCACTGTTAACACCAACTGAAGAATGTCATTGCACACGTACACAAACAAGGAACATCATAGAGCATGTGTTTGGGCTGTTCAAGTCACAGTTCTGGTGCCTCGATATATCTGGTGGAGCCCTGCAGTACACTCCAGCCACATGTGCACAGATGTTTACAGTATGTGCCATGCTACACAATATGATCCTGTAGAAACAGCTGCAGCAGGATCATCATATGGAAGGGGCACACAACCCCCCACTGTCAAGGTCCCCACAGCCACACCTACAGGGGGACTCAGAGGAGGAACCCCCTGAGGCTGTTCCTGTAGGCAGATGTAGGCATGCCCAGTATGCCCTGGCCTTGGCAAAGAGGCAACGGATAGCTCATGCACTGACAACCTAGGGTACTAGGGACTGATACCTTACTCAGACTCACTTACATAGTGAAAAGGACGCCAGCCACACAACACAACTTGTACCTAACCATGTATTGGCTGTGTACTGTGTGCATCAGATAGAGTCTGCCCTACAACACAGGTATTGCAACTACTGCATTCACAAGGTAAGTCACTCTCCTTTACAACAAATGTATGAGGTACTACACTAGGGTAGCATATGTAGGGATCTGCTGCATGCATACAAGGGAATAGA